>NC_051280.1:33144744-33394744 GCF_015220745.1 Sebastes umbrosus | reverse complement strand
GCACAGAGAAGTACTCGTATCGGTACTCGGTATTGGCGAGTACCCAAATGGAAGTACTCGTACTCGGTCTCGGTGCATCCCTAGTTTAGAGGTGGAAATGATGAGACCACTGTCATCAGACCTCTGTCATGCTTCCGTCTCAGGATTTAAACTCCGATAAGTCGACTTCAGGTCGGAGTCTTTCGCCCTCTCGGCCTCCTTTTCTCCTTTTTTTTTTTCTCGTCAGAGATGGAAAAGAAAATGACTTTTCCCTCCGTCTGTCGCCGCGGTGCCGAGCAGAGCTGATGGAAAAGTTGAAAAGCGTGAATCCTTTGAAAAGAAGTCACGTTTCCGTCTTCAGACGACCCGTCCCCCCCGATCACAATCAGGAGTGAGGATTTTTTGTTAAAACACACGACACGTTTCATTAAACTGTTCATTATTGTCATTTTAACATGATTTTTCTTTTTTTTACAGTGTATGTTTAAAGGACACCTCCTAAACCAAGAGAGGTGTTTGTTTTCATCTGTAATGCTGACAGATGTTTCCCATCATGCCTTGCTCTCCCTGGCTGTGGGTGTACAGTACTCGCCGCTTCGCTTCAATGATCAACACTCAGGCTCCGACTCCGCCGGGCTGTCGATCTTTTAATGAAGTGGACCGATGTGAGACCTGCAGATTTAATCCTTCAGTACAGAAGGTTATTGATAAAGCCCCCCCCCCCCACCACCACCATGAATCCGCCTCCTGGCGACCATCGATCCAGCCACGGATCAGAGAGCAAGCTCGCCAAAGCAGCGCGTATTGATCTGATGTTCTGAAGTCAACTCAGTGTTGACCTATCAGAAACACGTCGCCCACGTAGTCATCATGGATGAGAGGAGCAGAGAGAGGCTGCTGAGAACGTGATGGAGACGCTCAGAGAGCTGCAGCTCGCCGATAACAACTCCTCAAAATCAAACTGCCTCCGAGTCTCATCCGACTGAATGAAGTTCAGAACATTGAACCAAATTTAAAAAACAGACTGGAGTGGAAAATGCCTCAGATGTTTTGTGTTTTAATGTTTCACATGAACAATAAAAAGGTTCCTTCTGGTCCAAACATCCAGGGTCTGAAACTAGCAACCGCCACACGCCAAATGCATGGAAATTGTTGGCAGTGGCCGGTGAAATCATCAGACCATCCGCCACTCTGGCAGACAGGGAAAACGCTAGAGATGGGAATAGAGAACCGTAGTTGCCTGAGTTCTTGGCATCTCATGCCTCCGTGACTATCGATTCCTCCTATTGATGCTTACCGACAGTTACGCTGCACAATGACGCAGACGCACGCCGTATCATGTTTCGGTTTGTTTGGGACCGGAGCCACAGCGGAGAGGAAAAGAAAGAGCTCAACAGCATGGCACTACTAAACCTGAGGGAGCGCCCTGTTTGTCCCTGATAAAGCGACACTGTGAACAACAAACCTGTGTTTAAATCAGCAGGAGGAGAGTTAGTAACGTTAGCTGTTACCTCAGTCCTGACTGGATAAATAACGGAGCTACTAACGTTAACGGAGGTGCCATTGAGTTATTATTATGAGGCGTTCATGGTCTGCTCAGCAAAATGACCATTGGGCGAAGGTAAATTACAACGTTATCATGATGCGTTCAAATGTAATCTCGTAAAATTAAGTTTTTGGAGGGAAACTTGAATAAATCCAGTTGTTTGAAGGAGATGTTTTCACATCAATATAAAATAGATAATAGAGAGAGAATAATGACCTGTTGAACTTCATAACAACTTACTAAGATTTTTTTTTAATCAAAGCAAATATTCAAATATTCATAATCATTTAAATTGTGTGTTTTCATGCAAATAATCATGATAGATGACAATAACAAAGTACAGTACAGTACTGTGTACAGTACTCTCCCTCCCCCCCCTGTAATTTTAACAGTGTAAATAATGTTTATTATGTAAAATATATTTTGAACATTGTATGACTTCAGATCTAAAATGTTGAGTGGCAGGAAGTGATTTTTTTAAAATTTCAGACCCTTCAAACATCAGACCGCCACATACGGGTACTTTACTAAAAGGTGAGGCCACGCCCCCTTTTGTGGGGAAGAAAACCGAAGATCTCATTGACTTCACTGTGATCTGACGTATGGAGTATGTATGTAAGTGAACACATAGAGTGTGATCCTATGAGATGTTAGCGATGACTCAGCGGCGTTCCAGCTGAATGATACCAAACATGATGAGGAGGCACAAAAACACCTCGTGCGAGCACAAGAAACTTTTTTTCGCAATTGAGGAAAAATGATCTAATTTTGCCGTTTCCATACGGCTTTTATAACGCCGGCATGTTCACACCGAGAGCGAAGCAAGCTTTTTGCGTTGAGTGAGAGGAGGTTGTGTTGCTCAGGCTATACCTATCTGGCATGGAGAGGAGGTTGTGTTGCTCTGGCTCTATCTGTTTGGCATGGAGAGGAGGTCAGCATCAACATGTAGTTATTTCAGCATCATTTATTGATGTTTATTGATATTAAATCATCTGTTTATTCTGGGTTCATACCTCAGCAGAGACGTGTGGCTTTTATCTATCCATCTATCCATCCATCTATCTATCCATCTATCTATCTATCTATCTATCTATCTATCTATCTATCTATCTATCTATCTATCTATCTATCTATCTATCTATCTATCTATCCATCCATCCATCCATCCATCCATCCATCCATCCATCCATCCATCCATCCATCCATCTATCTATCTATGTGTCATTAGTAATGATGCAGGTTTAACAGCACATGAACAAGCCTGAATGTGACACTTCTAACGCCACCACGTCTCACCGCCTCTGAATCACTGAGTTGAATAATTGTTTGAGCTTCAGACTCGTTTACATATTGAGAGCATTTATTCTCGAGACCGGGGCAGGAAAGGAAAAAAAAAGAAATATTGAAAAAGAAACAACGCGCGTGGGCGGACAGTTTCAGGTAAAAGCCATCACGCTGTGTCTCACATGCCTAATGACTGCCGTGTCTCTGAATATAAACACTGCTGCTGCTGGCTCAGGAAACACAGCTGAACATCTGCATGATGACGATGATGATGATGATGATGATGATGATGATGATGATGATGATGATGATGAGGACGTGATACAGGACGTCAGTCCAGGCAGGCTCTCACTGTCTGACTGAGTAAAATGAGCTGTGTTCAGAGCAGAGTCTGGTCAGCCGCGGCTCAGCCAGGCGTAAACATGTCTCGTTGTTTCTGTCAGAGTTGATCGGTTTGATTAGCAGCTGAAGAGAAGATCATGTCCGTAGAAATGTGATGAAACAGACATTACCACTGTAGTTTTATCTGTTGCAGAGACTTTTTAAAGCACTTTAAGAAGCTTTCTGTGAAGTTCACATAAGAGTTTTCTGTATTTTTAAGTGAATTCTTAGTGGATGATGGTAAATACAACATGTGTAATACCTGTAACACAAACATTCAGTTGATAACGGCTGAGTGTGAGATACAACTATTCATCTGCAGAGCCTCAAATAAAAGCTTTGTTTTGTCCTGACCGAGGCTGAGTGAGTTGAACAGAGAGGAGGACTGAGAGGAGGAATGAGAGGAGGCCAGATAATCCGATTAATAGAAATCACATGTGATGATTATCTAGAAAGCTGCACCCCACTGAGACAGAGATAGTTGAGATAAATAACAGAAGGTGGATTTCTTCTGAATCTACTTAAGAAAATCCCCGCCGTATAAGCTATTTATTTTCACTGCCCAAACCCCCCCCCCTCCTCCCCCCGTCAGACTCACACACAACGTCTTTTGTGAAAGAATTTGAAGCTTCTACTGTTTAATTGAAAAACAATAATAATAATTAAAAAGACAATTAAAGGTATAACATTTTTTTGTAGTTTTTTATTTTAATTATTTTTTTTATAATATATTTATTATTTTCTTATAAACTGTTATCGTTTTATTGTTGTAACTTTAAGTCTTGCAAATTACAACAATAAAACAATAAAATGTTGAAAATTAATGAAAAATAAAGAAAAATAAAATAATAAATAGTAATAGAAAATAAATATAAAAAACTATTATTAAAATGAAAAAAATAAAGCTATAATTTTGTGCAAAATTAAAAGCCAGATTAAAAATGATAATAAAAAAAAATAATAATTAAAAATAATTAAAAACAATATTATTAAAATTTGGAAATTAAAGCTATAACATTAATACAAATTAAGAGCCAGATTAAAAATAATTAGGAGTAATATTAAAGTTTTAATTTTAAAATTGTAATAATGATTTTCTATTATTTTCTATTATTGTTTTTTTAATTTAATACAATTTTTTTTATAAAATGTTATTGTTTTATTGTTGTAATTTTCAGTTTTGCAATTAGAACATGAAAACAATAAAATGTCAAAAATAATTAAAAAATGAATTAAAATAAAAAACAATAATAATTATTTAAAAGAAAATTAAAGCTTTGACATTACTCTAAATTATAAACCAGATACAAATTATTTGGAGTAATGTTAATACTTTTTTATGTTATTTTTTATTATTGTTTTTTAATTGAATTAATTTTTCATAACACATTTTTTTTATAAAATGTTATTGTTTTATTTTTGTATTTATTTTTAGTTTTGCAAATTATAAGCTATAACATTACTCCAAATTATAAACCAGATAAAAAATTATTTGGAGTAATCTTATATTTTAATTTAAAAATTGTAATCATAGTTTTTATATTATTTTTTTGTAGTTTTTTATTTTAATAATTTTTTTATAATATATTTGTTTACATTATTTTTTTAATAAAATGTAATTGTTTTATTGTTGTAACTTTCAGTCTTGCAAATTACAACAATAAAAGAATAAAATGTTGAAAATAAATGAAAAATAAAGAAAATTACTAAAAATAAAATAATAAATAATTATAAAAAAACCCCCTATTTACCTAAATAGAGAATACTCAGGGAAAATACAGTACAAGTAGATCAAAATTGTACTTAAATACAGTAAATAATAGTTACTTCAGACTGCTAAACTGTGATTTCAAGTTCCTAGAAATGTTTTTAGGAGGCAGCTGAGGGACGACTTATGAGTATTATTAATAATGATGTAATATTATCATCATGCACAAGAAGCAGGCGATTGCAGCAGAAGCAGCATCTCCTCCCAAATATCCATCAGACAGTCGTCTCCCACAGAGAGGTTTGTTGTAACAGGTCGCCTCCTTGTGGAAACTTAAAGTAATACTGCAGTTAATACCACCGTGTAGAAATAGTACAATTCACTACTTAAGCAAAACAATGTGTTACATTTATTACATGTTTATTATTAGATTTAAAAAAAAATATGTATTTATTTATTTGTGTATATATATTAATAAAAAAAATGTTTGGATTATAATTATTTATTTATTTAGTTACCTATCCCCCTGCGAGCAAAATAATTATGTCTGTGTATAAGTGTGAAAGTTATGTAAGCATGTACCTGCTAGATGTCATGTTAAAGTAATACTGCAGTTAATACCACTGTGTAGAAATACTCTGTTACAAGTACAATTTACTACTCAAGCAAAAAAATGTGTTACGTTTATTACATATTTATTATTGTTTTTTTTAAAATATGTATTAATTTATTTGTATATAGATATGTATTAATTTATTTGTATATAAATATGTATTTATTTATTTGTATATAAATATTTCTTAATTTATTTGTGTATATATTAATACAAAATATTATTTTTGGATTATAATTATTTAGTTACCTCTCCCCGTGCGAGCACAATAGCTATGTGAGACGCTGCTCCTTTTGTGTCTTGCAAATTACAAAAATTAAACAATAAAATGTTAAATAAAATTATAATAAAGAAAATTAATTAAAATAAAATAACTCCAAATTAACAGCCGGACTAAATATAATTTGGAGTAATATTATAGTTTTAATTTTAAAATCTTAATCATAGTTTTTATATTATTGTTTATTATTATTATTTATTTTGATTATTTTTTTTTAACATTTTTTTTTACATTTCTTTTTTTATAACATTTTATTGTTTTATTGTTGTAATTTTTAGTTTCATAAATTACAAAAATAAAATGTTATCAAAAATAAATAAAAAATTAATTAAAATAAAAAACAATAATAATGATTAAAAAGAAAATTAAAGCTATAACATTACTCTAAATTATAAACCAGATAAAAAATTATTTGAAGTAATATTATAGTTTTAATTTCAAAATTGTAATCATAGTTTTTATATTCTTTTTTCATTATTGTTTTTATTTTAATTAATTCTTTTATAACGTATTTTTTACAACATTAATTTTTTTTTAATGACATTTTACTGTTGTAACTTTCAGTCTTGCAAATTACAACAACAGAATAAAATGTTGAAAATAAAGGAATCTAATAAAAATAAAATAATAAATAATTATATTAAAAAAAACTACTTACCTAAATAGAGAATACTCAGGTAAAATACAGTACAAGTAGATCAAGATTATGTAAAATGTAAATCGTCGTTTCGTGTGTTTGACGTGTCGCGGCGGTGGATGATTTAAACCCTCCAGCTGCACATGAACTCGCCGCCACGTGCCCGACCTACCTCCTGTAGTACCGAGTACACAATAGCTTATGCTTAGGACAAAAACCCTCACACATTCACATATCTGGAGGTCAGAGGTCAAGGGACCCGTTTGAAAATGGACATGACAGTTTTTCCTCGCCAAAAATTTAGTGCAAGTTTGGAGCGTTATTTAACCTCCTTCATGACAAACTAGTATGACCTGGTTGGTACCGATGGATTCATCAGGTTTACTAGTTTCAGATGATACCAGGATCTTCACTCTAGCTTTAAAACTGAACACTATAATATTAGACAACATTGATGCAGCTCCATCTTTGTTTTTGCCATGTGCATAAACAACTGTATCATCGGCGTACATCTGAATGTTAACGTCAGAGCAAACCGATGGTAGATCATCTATGTTTGGAGCGTTATTTAACCTCCTTCATGACAAACTAGTATGACCTGGTTGGTACCGATGGATTCATCAGGTTTTATAGTTTCAGATGATACTAGTATCTTCACTCTAGCTTTAAAACTAAGCTTTATCAATTGCGTTAATGCGTTAAAGAAATAAGTGGCGTTAAAATGATTTTTCATTATAACTTTGACACCCCTCGTAGAAATATAAAATAGCATGAAATGGAATTACTCAAGTACAGTACAAGTACCTCAAAATTGTATATACATAACTGAAGTAAACTCTAGTCTCTTCCCAGTTATTCCCTGTTATGTTGAGCAGTTGAGGGGCTACACCGTCCTTAGATCCCTGACACACCCGCCCAGCTGCCACTGAGGCCAAAACCAATATTGTCATTGAGGGCTGGGTGAGAGGAGCATCGGGGGGGCGGATCAAGAGCTTTACCAGGGAGGCTCTGACCCACGTGTTGACCCCTGTAAGTCCTGATCCAGGAGCAGCTTTGGGAGTTTTAGTTCAACGTCTTCAGGGACAGAAATGATGTCATTGATTGAGTTGAGTTGTTTCACAGCTATTTAAAGTTGTTTTCTTAAACCACGTGTTGGTTTAAAGGATAATTCTGATGAAAACATCTCATGTTCAGACTCAGACTGAGGAGGTTTAGCATACTGGACCTAAGGCAGATTTCCCAGGAATAATAATAATAATAATAATATTACCAAAAAAGAGCTCCTTTTTATTACGCATGAAAATAAACCAAACTCTGCACATCCCTCCGTCCAGTCCGATGCTAAATCTCCTCACCTGGCTCTGTGGGTCCTGATAGTCCTGATGGTTTCCTGAAGTTTAAAACTTGAAATTAAAAATTAATAACAAATCAGCCGTAAGAGCAACAACTTCCACCAAAACGTTCAGATGCTTCAATCTGAATCACTCTAAACTGTCAAACGTATTAAACCTCTCATCTCCTCACACAGTTTTTTTGCTCACATAAAGTTCGTGAGCTCGTAAAGTTATGACTTTATTCTCATAATATTACGACTTTTTTCTCATAAATTTATGACTTTTTTTCTCGTAAAGTTATGACTTCTCGAAATCTCAGATTTATTTTGGCCCTAATACTCCGTCTTACTGATGTATTTTATATTCAAGAAATAAAAACGTTAAAATCTCCACAGACTTTATTTCAGAACCCATTGACTTCCAGACGAGGGAACAGGAAGTGACATCATGCTAACTCATTTCTGGGTTTTAGGACTCTATTGACACGTGCGTCACGTGTTGCTGGACATTCGTAGGAAAAAGCACGAAAAATACGTTGTTGAAAGTCGTGCTGACCGTCACGAAAAAAAAAGAGAAGTTTGTGTCTGCGTACAAAAAATCACGAGACTATTTCACAAACTGCTGTGAGACTGTGTTGGATGGATTAACAGAGAAAATAATGGACAGATTAACGGACAATGACAGTAACCTTTCCTTGCAGCTCTGGCTGAAAGGTGCTTAAAAACAAGAGAAAACCAACATCACACGCTGGCAGGAGAACTCCAGCACTGTTTGTTTTGTAGGAGGTTTAGATTACAGAGGTGGTTGTTGGGATCAACGTGGGCTCAGTCTGCAGCTCCCAGCTGTGTCTGGGGCTCCTATGATGCAGTACTTTCAGTACATGTACTGTTATCTCAGTGCAGTACACCATAATACTGAAATACACCATCTCACCCTGAAGGAAGAGAGAGAGTAGAAGTAGTTTTACTCTTTACACAGTCAAAGATGGCTAACGTTAACGCCACGCTAAATTTTGGTCGAGGAAAAACTGTCATGTCCATTTTCAAAGCGGTCCCTTGACCTCTGACCTCCAGATCAGTGAATGTAAATGGGTTCTATGGGTACCCACGAGTCTCCCCTTTACAGACATGCCCACTTTATGATAATCACATGCAGTTTGGGGCAAGTCATAGTCAAGTCAGCACACTGACACACTGACAGCTGTTGTTGCCTGTTGGGCTGCAGTTTGCCATGTTATGATCTGAGCATATTGTTTTATGCTAAATGCAGTACCTGTGAGGGTTTCTGGACAATATCTGTCATTGTTTTGTGTTGTTCATTGATTTCCATTTTTTTTTTTATCTATTTATTTGTTTTTTATCTCTTCCATTTTTTCTTTTCCATTTTTTTTTCCATTTTTTTCTTTTTTATTTTCCATTCTTATTTCTTATATGTATCGTATTTTTTTTTCTTTAAGTACTTAAAGTACATTTTACCTCACAATCAATCTTTTTACTTATTACATAAAGTACATTACATACATCAAAATGAACTACCTCTTAATGAATACTTTGACTTTAAGTACATTTGACCTCATAATGAATACTTTGACTTTAAGTAAATTTGACCTCTTAATGAATAATTTTACTTATTACATAAAGTACATTACATACTTCAAAATTAGTACTTTTTCATTAAGTACTTTAAGTACATTTGACCTCATAATGAATACTTTGACTTTAAGCACTTGAAGTACATTCCTCAGATAATACTTATATACTTCTACTGCAGTAATGTTTTGGATGCAGGACTTTTAGTCTTAGGGGAGTATTTTCAGTGTGATATGAGTACTTTTACTGAAGTACAGGATGTGAGTACTTCTTTCCATCAGCTCAGGTAGTGTTCTACCTCTGATCGCACCAGATGAGGTGTTCTGTTGTTTCATGTAAATCGTGTTTCTGCATTTTCCCTCCTTCTGCACTCTTTTGAGTCTGCGTCTCAGATTTCCGGCAGTCCCTGAAGGAGGCACAGAGCACATCCATCCATTCGCCTCCATTCACCGGAGAGGAGAGCACCGGAGAGCACCGGAGAGGAGAGCACCGGAGAGCACCGGAGAGGAGAGCACCGGAGAGCACCGGAGAGCACCGGAGAGGAGAGCACCGGAGAGCACCGGAGAGCACCGGAGAGGAGAGCACCGGAGAGCACCGGAGAGCACCGGAGAGGAGAGCACCGGAGAGGAGAGCACCGGAGAGCACCGGAGAGCACCGGAGAGGAGAGCACCGGAGAGCACCGGAGAGCACCGGGAGAGCACCGGGAGGATAAGACACAGCACCTTCCCTCACTGTGAGTTATATATCCGCAGGTGTAGCGTTAAAACGCGTGTTTCTGGCGGGTTAGTGCGGCGGCTGCGTTCAGTTTCCGGGTTGGACCGTCGGAGTGCACACGGCACCGGGCACCGGGCACCGGGCACCGGGCGCACAGACACAACGTGGTACTGTTTACCTCCACGGGGGCTGTATATAAACCGCGTACTCTGCTGGTAGTACTGATTTGGACAAAATGTAGAATATAGTATGCGAACAAAAGCAGAAAGTCCGGCCTGGCAGAAATACCCGGATGTCACACTGCCCGGGATATAACGTGCAGTCTGCTGTATCCCACAATGCAACGCGCTGCACCGCCACAGTGGATTATTAATATCGGCCGTTCCAGAGGTTAGAGCCGAACCGAACCGAACCCAACCGAACCGAGCCGAACCGAGCCGAACCGAACCCAACCGAACCCAACCGAACCGAACCCAACCGAACCCAACCCAACCGAACCGAACCGAACCGAGCCGAACCCAACCGAACCCAACCGAACCCAACCGAACCGAACCCAACATCTGTTCTGCTGCTGTGTGAGTTTAGAAGCTCCACAAACTGCCCGTGGCCCCAGCCAGCTGCCTGCCGGAGTCGCTGCCTCTCAGCCGGGTAGTCCTGCTCAGAGACACCGCTATGAGCTGCTGGAGCTCCACACAGACCGGGACAGACCGGGACAGACCGGGAGACAGACCGGGACAGAGACCGGGACAGACCGGGACAGACCGGGACAGAGACCGGGACAGACCGGGACAGAGACCGGGACAGACCGGGACAGAGACCGGGACAGACCGGGACAGACCGGGACAGAGACCGGGACAGACCGGGACAGACCGGGACAGACCGGGACACAGACCGGGACAGACCGGGACAGACCGGGAGACAGACCGGGACAGACCGGGACAGACCGGGACACAGACCGGGACAGACCGGGACAGACCGGGAGACAGACCGGGGCAGACCGGGCTGTAGACCAGAGGCTTTATTTCCTTTCTTATAAAGTAAACAAACAGACAACAACAACGCTGTGTTTTCACTGAGGAACGCAGTAGTACACAGTACATAGTACTGCGTTCCTCAGTAGTATGTGACGGTTTGTATGTCAGTATGAGGTTGTACTACTAGTGTAGTATGAGGTAGTACTACTAGTGTAGTATGAGGTTGTACTGCTAGTATAGTATGAGGTAGTACTACTAGTGTAGTATGAGGTTGTATTACTAGTATAGTATGAGGTTATACTACTAGTATAGTATTAGGTAGTACTACTAGTATATAATGAGGTTGTACTACTAGTATAGTATGAGGTTGTACCATAGTATGAAGTTGCACTACTAGTGTAGTATGAGGTTGTACTACTAGTATAGTATTAGGTTGTACTACTAGTATAGTATGAGGTAGTACTGCTAGTATAGTATGACTTTAAGTACTTAAGTACATTTTACGTCACAATGAATACTTTAAATATAAAGTATATCACTAAAGATGAGGCTGCTGTCATGATATTCTGACTTGTTTCCCGGCAGAGACGATGTTGGTGTTGATGTTACTCGTCGGCGTGAGTTTGTCCGGCGGCGACGGGTCGGCCGGTTCAGACTGCAGCCCGCCCGCCACGGAGACGAGCGGCGCGGTGCGTTTGCTGTCGGCGGTGGTCGACTCCCACAGAGCCGAGCTGAGCCGGAGGGAACACCTGGAGGCTCTGTTCAACAGGTGAGCTCCTGTCAGTTAATAATAACCCACAACATAGAGTTTACCGGTCGCTTGCTCTGATTTACACCACTAAACACTGAAAGATGAAATCACGCTTCATCAGCGGGGCTTTGCTGACGTTTGCTAGGTGTTTATTATTTTTTATTTTCTATTGTTTCCTTAAGACTACAAAAAAATACTACAACAACCTAAACCACAACAAATAAAATAATATGTACATTTAATAGATAGTAACTTTAAATTGAAAACAGATTAATCAAAAACAAAGGAGAGAAAGTAATAATAATAAAAAAATAATAAAATAAAAATATAATATATTTTTTTTAAATTTATGAATAAGAATAAATAAATAGTAATGATAATAATAAATAAATATAACTAAATAATTAAATAAATGCAAATTATAAAATAAAAATATACGTTTTTTAATTTATGAATAATAAATAGTAATGATAATAATAAATAAATATAACTAAATAATTAAATGAATAAAAATTATAAAATCTAAATTATAATATATATTTTTTAATTTATGAATAACATAAATAAATAAATAAATAGTAATGATAATAAATAAATAAAAATGATAAAATAAAATATATCATGATTTTTTTAAATTTATGAATACAAATAAATTAATATTAATGATAATAGAAAATAAAAATAAATAAACTTATAAATAAAATCAATTTTTTTTTTAAATTTATGAATAGAGATAAATGAATAAATAAATAAATAAATAGTAATGATAATCATAAATGAATAAAATAAATTCACACACCAGATTCCCAGCAACACAGGATAAATACAGAGTACATACTGTGTACATTTACAAAAGAGTAAAAAAAAACAGAATATAAAAATAATGAAATAATATGAATATAATTAAATAAAATATTTAAACAAAAATAATTAAATAGAGGTTACAGCAGAACTGTAAATATTTGAGATTTATTGTGTTTCTGATTATTTAACAGTTAACTGGGAAAAAAACAAAACATAATGAAAATAAATGTGAATTTTTAGCTTTAAATCCCAAAAATCTGCACGATAATCACAGTGCAATCATTTTGTTGTGTGTGATAAAAGTTTAAAAATGAAATGATTGTATCCAGTTAGATCTAAATAATTAGAACATAAATAGCAGTAAACTCCCTTCGGACGGTCATAAATACTGGAGCGATAAATGAGAATAGTCCTGGTGGCGGTAGTTTTGTACATAGACGGGTGAATCATTGTTGTTTAACGGTGATTAACGGTGTTCAACCGAACAGGTACGGAGAAAACGGCAGCATCTCTCTGGCCGGTTTAAAGCGTCTCTTACAGAACGTGGGCTTGGATCGCATCAGGACTGTTATGGTGCAACACCATGAGCAACCAGGCCACCACGATCACCACCACCATCATCATCACCACGGCCACCACCAACATCACCACCATCTCCATAGCAACGACTCGAATCACCAGAAACACGGCGAACCACCACAGCCCGGAAAGTTTCCAAAGGCCTCTGAAGTCTCCAAAGATCAGGACAGTCACCACAACCTGCACGACAAGAAGACCGCGGCGACGGCGGCGTACAGCGCCCAGCTGATGGTGAAACCAGATGAAGTTCACAAGAGCCAAGACGGCAGCCTGGACCAACCCAGTCCTGCAGGGGGTGAGACCACCAGGGCGTCTGCTGCCAGACTGGTCACTGAGAGCCAGACGCCGGCAGCTGTAGTCAGCCGGGACGACCACGATCACAACCACATGAACCAGGATCTTCCTCGCAACCGAAGCATGGCCGGTGTAGAGGTACGACATCAGCTTCTCATTTACAGCTGGTAGTTTTAAAATGTTTAAAGTGACGTTAGCTGTGATAAGTTTGGAAATAACTGAAAGGGTTAGTTTACTCTCCCGTGTTCTGAGAGGTACAATGACTGGTTTTGTTATGGAGTCTGGTGGGTTTGAAGAGAGCGATATAAAAGTTCCCCGTCAGAACGGGTTGTCTGACAGCGAGGTAAAGCGGCTGTGGACGGGAGCAGCAGACAAACGGATTTTAGACACCTAAAATAATGAGTCTAAGTGTACGCTGTATTTAGAATATTTTCACCCCTTTACCTCGCCGTCAGACGGCCCTTTACCTCGCATCAGACGGCCCTTTACCTCGCCGTCAGACGGCCCTTTACCTCGCATCAGACGGCCCTTTACCTCCCCGTCAGACGGCCCTTTACCTCCCCGTCAGACGGCCCTTTACCTCCCCGTCAGACGGCCCTTTACCTCGCATCAGACGGCCCTTTACCTCGCCGTCAGACGTCCCTTTACCTCGCATCAGACGGCCCTTTACCTCGCCGTCAGACGGCCCTTTACCTCGCATCAGACGGCCCTTTACCTCGCATCAGACGGCCCTTTACCTCGCATCAGACGGCCCTTTACGTCGCCGTAAGACGGCCCTTTACCTCCCCGTCAGACGGCCCTTTACCTCGCCGTCAGACGGCCCTTTACCTCGCATCAGACGGCCCTTTACCTCCCCGTCAGACGGCCCTTTACCTCCCCGTCAGACGGCCCTTTACCTCCCCGTCAGACGGCCCTTTACCTCGCCGTCAGACGGCCCTTTACCTCGCATCAGACGGCCCTTTACCTCCCCGTCAGACGGCCCTTTACCTCCCCGTCAGACGGCCCTTTACCTCCCCGTCAGACGGCCCTTTACCTCGCCGTCAGACGGCCCTTTACCTCGCCGTCAGACGGCCCTTTACCTCACATCAGACGGCCCTTTACCTCGCCGTCAGACGGCCCTTTACCTCACATCAGACGGCCCTTTCTGACGGGGGACTGAAGCCGTATATAATATGTCTTTAGAGCCACCAGACTCCATTCACAAAAACAGTAATTTGACCTCTCAGAACAGGAGAGTAGCTGGTCTACTGTCGGTTAGTTAGTTAGTGTTATTGTGTGACTTTCTGATCTGCGGTTCACAGCAGCAACAGACAGTGAAAGTGATCTTTTCATGAACAGCATGTTTCACTGTATTTCCTGAATGAGTGTAGTTATTGTGTTTTACCTGCAGTGCCTGAACGCCTCCAGCGTCCTCTCCTCACACGGGATGACTCAGGAAATGGGCATGACCCTCGCTGACTTCAGCTTCCTCTGCCCCGCCCTCCTCAACCAGATCGATGGCGGAGCATGCATCCTGCACGGCGGCGCCGCAGAGCACGGGGAGAGAGGTTAGGAAACCTTTATTCATACCTCAACAACACATTATAAACAGGGCTGTCTAACGATTCAAACATTTCATTTAGTTTGATGTGATAAAACCGGATTCATTTCATTGCTCTCCTTTCCAGTTCTAGACCATAAACATGGTCACGGTCACCATGGAGACCACAACAACTCTGACCACGGCCACAGGGAGCGCTCTGGTGGAGACGGCAGCAAAAACATCGCAATAGGTGAGGTGGAGTAAATCTGTGATTAGACAGGTTCATTCATACACATATACATTCATATCTGTAGTGTATTTATATGAGATATATATACAGTATATATATATATGTATATGTTTATGTATATAATGTATATATATACATAAACATATACATATATATATATATATATATACACTGTGTATATATATATATATATAGTATTATTTGTGAAGAAGTCCCCGTTAGATGGTGTGTTTTGTGATTGGCAGCGTGGGTCGGAGGGTTCGTCTCCATCACCGTCATCAGCCTGCTGTCGCTGCTCGGCGTCGTCCTCATCCCGCTCATGAACAGAGTTTTCTTCAAGTTCCTGCTCAGCTTCCTGGTGGCGCTGGCCGTCGGCACGCTGAGCGGCGACGCCTTCCTCCATCTCATCCCCCACGTGAGTCAGCAGCGCGGCGGCACGGCGTCCAGTTGTTCTGCAGCACGGGATACGGGACGGCATGTGTTCCTCAGTCATGTTGGGTCTGAGTTCTGCTCATACGTCTGTTTCCACCACGATAACTAAACGGCCTGTAACTTAAAAGGACAGTTCAGGCGTTCCTCAGTATGGTTGAATGAGCTACTTCTCCGTAGTCGGTGTTTAACGGGAGCAGCAGAGAAACGCGTTTCAGACACCTAACAAAATGTTTGTGGGGTTGTATGTATGCTCCCGTGTTCTGAGAGGTCAAATTACTGGTTTTCTGAACGGAGTCTGGTTGAGGACAGCGATATAACAGAAAGAGCCGTCTGACGGCGAGGTAAAGGGGAGAAAATATTCTAAATACAGCGTACACTTAAACTAATAATGATTTTTTTAGGTGGCTAAAATATGTTTTCCTGCTGCTCCCGTTAGACGGCCCTTTACCTCCCCGTTAGACGTCCTTTACCTCCCCGTTAGACATCCTTTACCTCCCCGTCAGACGTCCTTTACCTCCCCGTCAGACGGCCCTTTACCTCCCCGTCAGACGTACTTTACCTCCCCGTCAGACGTCCTTTACCTCCCCGTCAGACGTCTTTTACCTCCCCGTCAGACGGCCCTTTACCTCCCCGTCAGACGGCCCTTTACCTCCCCGTCAGACGTACTTTACCTCCCCGTCAGATGTCCTTTACCTCCCCGTCAGACGTCTTTTACCTCCCCGTCAGACGGCCCTTTACCTCCCCGTCAGACGTCTTTTACCTCCCCGTCAGACGTCCTTTACCTCCCCGTCAGACGTCCCTTTACCTCCCCGTCAGACGTCCTTTACCTCCCCGTCAGACGGCCCTTTACCTCCCCGTCAGACGTCCCTTTACCTCCCCGTCAGACGGCCCTTTACCTCCCCGTCAGACGTCCTTTACCTCCCCGTCAGACGGCCCTTTACCTCGCTGTCAGACGTCCTTTACCTCCCCGTCAGACGTCCTTTACCTCCCCGTCAGACGTCCTTTACCTCCCCGTCAGACGTCCCTTTACCTCCCCGTCAGACGGCCCTTTACCTCCCCGTCACACATACTTTACCTCCCCGTCAGACGTCCCTTTACCTCCCCGTCAGACGGCCCTTTACCTCCCCGTCACACGTACTTTACCTCCCCGTCAGACGTCCTTTACCTCCCCGTCAGACGTCCTTTACCTCCCCGTCAGACGTCCTTTACCTCCCCGTCAGACGTCCTTTACCTCCCCGTCAGACGTCCTTTACCTCGCCGTCAGACGTCCTTTACCTCGCCGTCAGACGGCCCTTTACCTCCCCGTCAGACGTCCTTTACCTCGCTGTCAGACGTCCTTTACCTCGCTGTCAGACGTCCTTTACCTCCCCGTCAGACGTCCTTTACCTCGCTGTCAGACGTCCTTTACCTCCCCGTCAGACGTCCTTTACCTCCCTGTCAGACGTCCTTTACCTCCCCGTCAGACGTCCTTTACCTCCCCGTCAGACGTCCTTTACCTCGCCGTCAGACGTCCTTTACCTCGCCGTCAGACGGCCCTTTACCTCCCCGTCAGACGTCCTTTACCTCGCTGTCAGACGTCCTTTACCTCGCTGTCAGACGTCCTTTACCTCCCCGTCAGACGTCCTTTACCTCGCTGTCAGACGTCCTTTACCTCGCCGTCAGACGGCCCTTTACCTCCCCGTCAGACGTCCTTTACCTCCCCGTCAGACGTCCTTTACCTCGCTGTCAGACGTCCTTTACCTCCCCGTCAGACGGCCCTTTACCTCGCTGTCAGACGTCCTTTACCTCCCCGTCAGACGGCCCTTTACCTCGCTGTCAGACGTCCTTTACCTCGCCGTCAGACGGCGCTTTCTGATGGTGAACTCAAGCTGTTATATCGCTCTCTGTAATGTTAGCTGACCAGACGAAGGTCTCTCCATGAATCAATGCTGATCCTAGTGTTGGCTTTTCCTGCCTCACAAGACACGGGAAACCTCTGTTGGTCTGGAGGAGCTGCAGCAGTTATTTCTGCACAAACGTCCACTGAACATTCACTAGATATTCTCAGAGCTAAACTAACTCTTCTGCAGTGTGGAGTGAGCAGCATGCACGTGAGAGGTGGAGAGAGAGAGAGAAGGAGCGTGGTGTGTGAGTGAAGGCAGACAGAGGAGCAGAGGAGCAGAGACTCCGGTCCTGGAGACCAAAGCTACGGTCTCCCCCGCGTCCTCCGACCGCGGCCAACACTGTTTAACAGCTTCACTAGATACAACCAAGAGGTTTTGGTGCTTCACTGGAGTTTGTGTTGGAGTCTGAGTCTGAACAGCGTAGACACACGGGAGACCATGAGACACCGACCAGCAATGATTTATACGTGGAAGAAGTTACAAACAGTCCCTTTAAGGAGCGCCCTACTGTCGCTAAACCGGAAGAACGAACACAACTGCGTTCAAACGGGAAGTAAAAAAATGGGCAGGGCCGCATAAATTGAATAGGCTATAGCAACATATTAATCAGATTATCATACTGTCTGTGTTTTTGTTCCGGTGCTTTGCACAGAGCTGATATCCGCTCGCCTGCCCGCTCTCATCCCCGTCTCTCTGAAACGGCGTCCGCCGCCTGGCAAAGGCAGCGGAGGTCGTTAGACAATAACTTTATATTTTTATGTGAATAAAATGTACCCAAATTCACAAATCTGAAGGATATTACTACTGACGTTCATGTAGTATTACGTCACAACATCTGCTGTGTTTACCACGTGTTTATTTGCATATAGAGCGGGGACGTGAGATCTGATTACGAGTCGTCACTAGAGACACATTCTAATGTGTGAACAGACGTCACTGAGGACGCATGCCAGGTGTGAACGGGGCCTTTGTCCACAGCTCGTGTAACCAGGTGTTGAGGGTTTGACTCACCTGGCTCCAAAGACCACACAGTGTTGTTTTAGTCTGGAACGGCAGCAGTGATGCGTTCAGGTTCCTCTGTTTTTATCTGTGTATCTGCTTCAGTCTCAGGGAGGCCACCATCACGCCCACCACGAGGATTCTGGGATGGATGTGGGAGGACATCATCACCCGGCCCACGATGAGCCGGAGGAAAACCTGGACGCGGTGTGGAAGGGTCTGACGGCTCTGAGCGGAGTCTACGTCATGTTTCTGATCGAACACTTCCTGACGCTGGGAAAGATGTACAAGGACAAGAAACAGAAGGTCAGTCTGGTCATTAGAACAGACACACAGGCTTTGATGCAAATGTATGATCCTGGAGAGAGAGTGACGGCACATGTTGAGAGAAACTAGGATGTTCTTCAGACGTTGTTAAGAAAACAAGCCAATTGCTAGCCAGCGTTAGCTAACGTGATCAGAGAGTTATTCTGCCTCCGCTTAACGCTCCGCCCGCTAAACACGTCACCATGGTTACTAACAGGAAAAGGGGGATTAACCCTATGACATCACAAGTTCTACTACACTCCAGTTTTTGGATTTGGTAGAGAGTTGTTGTGAAAATGGGCGTAGCTCCCCTTTAACACCAAACTGTAGATCACTCGTCATGTTGGTTCAGTTTGTCCTCATAATTACCGTTTATGTAATGTAACAAACACGACAGTTGATTTCTACATTCAATCCTTCAATAAAACATCTTTTATATCTGAGAGAATAAATCCCATTCATCAGGTGATTAGCATCCAGCTTTGGAGACCGTGATCGCCATGGAAACGTGTGTTTGATATTGCATTGTTGTTGTTAATGCTGTAGTATGTTTCTCTGCCGTCCAAGCAGAAGAAGTGGGATCAGAACGACAAAGCAGATCCGGAGAAGCAGCCTGCTCTGGAAGAGAACGACCTGAAGCCAGCCGAAGGTGAGACGCAAAACACGGAACAACAACTTGATCTGTCTCTGAAGGATTCTGAGCCGAGACTAGAACCAGGTACAGCCCATGACTTCGGTGTCTTCCTCCAGATGTGGAGACGAACGGCGGCGGTATGTTCGGCGACCACTCGAGCGACCTGCACGACAGCAGCGTGGCGGAGGAGGAGCAGGTGATGCTGGCGCCGCAGGTGTCCGTCGTCTCGCCGCAGGGTTACGGCGGAGCGTCGGGGTCTGCCGCCGCCTACACCGCCGAGGACTGCGAGAACAAGTGCCACTCCCACTTCCACGACACGGTGGGCCAGGCCGACAGCATGCACCACCACCACCACGACTACCACCACATCCTGCACCACCACCACTCCCAGAACCACCACCCTCACAGCCACTCCCACTCCTACTCGGAGGAGCACTTCCAGCAGGCCGGCGTGGCCACGCTCGCCTGGATGGTCATCATGGGAGACGGACTGCACAACTTCAGTGACGGCCTGGCGATCGGTGAGTAGGTGTTAAACATCTTAAAAAGCTGTTCTGGACAGATGAGGTGATCCAGTCCTGTTCTCAAGTCCAACATGAAAGATATTTTTAGGGACGCACCGATACCACTTTGTTTCAGACTGAGTACAAGTACTTCCATTTGGGTACTCTCCGATACCGAGTACCGATACGAGTACTTCTCTGTGTCTAAAGAGCCTCGTTAACAGCCAGCTGGAGGGTGTGAGCGACACACGGCAGGCTGGGGAGTCCCGCAGACGAGGCGGTGCGCCGCCACCGGCTCTAGGTCGGCTTGGAAAGGCTCAGGGGGGAGAGGTGCTTCTGGGTCCTGGACAAAGTGTCGACCGGGGCGGACTGTCCTCAGTGCGCCCCGACCGCGTCGTGCCCCCAGGGCGGGGCTCGGCCCACGTAAAAAGCGCCAGGGGTCTGTGGCGATGTCTGCAACCCAGCCGACGCGTCTTGAAACACGGACCAAGGAGTCTAACGCACGCGTGAGTCAGAGGCCGCAAGAAGGGAGCAATGAAAGTGAGGGAGAGAAAGAGAACGGAGCTGACGGGAGAGCTAGAGACCACCTTGGAGAAGTTAGAGGAAGTAGACACGTGAGACTACGTCCGCTTTTCAAAATAAGGTGTTAACAAAGGGAACTGTAGATACAAAATCCATCTATGGAAATCAGATTGATTAATTATATTCACCAGAAGTATAAAACATTCCCACGCTGGATTTAACATGGGAGGGTGCAGGTCGTCTCCACGACGACCCTCCAACGTTTTACACTTTCTGAGGTTTGTTTTGGTTGACAGATACGGAACGGATATGACGTCACGTTACTCAGACTACCACAATAAAAGAGTTAACGTCCTTCTTCCTCCACATAGACTCAGATGAAGCAGATAGATCCATTCTGGCGTTAAAACATCTGTGTGTCCCCCCCCCTTCTCGTTATGATGATAACTTCCCTCAGAATGCGATCATTTTAAGCCTCTGGTACGATACTCTAACATCTGAACATGTTGACGTGTCTCTGCAGGCGCTGCCTTCTCCGAGGGTCTGTCCAGCGGTCTCAGTACGTCGGTGGCGGTTTTCTGTCACGAGCTGCCTCACGAGTTAGGTAAGACCTCCCATCTCACAGATTAATGTAGCAGCACATAAAGCCTTCCTGTGTTCTCGCAGTATAAGCTTCATATTTATAGGTGACATTGTTTTTTAAATGTCTTCAGTATTGATATTAAACAAAATACATTTTTAGATTTCATGCAGTTTTTAGGACTGCCGGTCCTCGTCTGCAGTAAACCGTTGACTCCGTTTCCCAGGTGACTTTGCGGTGCTCCTGAAGGCCGGCATGACGGTGCGTCAGGCCATTCTCTACAACGTGCTGTCGGCCATGATGGCCTACCTGGGCGTGGTGATCGGCATCTTGATCGGACACTACGCGGAGAACATCTCCATGTGGATCTTCGCCCTCACGGCCGGCCTCTTCATGTACGTGGCCCTGGTGGACATGGTGAGTCGACATTAACGCCGCCGACCATCACAGACTGTGAGCGTGTGTTTTTCTGCAGCAAGTCAGAGGAGTGGTTTCCTCATCCTGAGAACAAAACGATCTACCAACTGAGAAACTGAGAGCCAGTAGTGCTGCTCAAACCTGCAGAGACACTCGACCAGGCCCTGCTGCTTCCTGGCAGAGTGGGATCTGTAAAGCGCGACCTGGAGGTGAACCTGAAGGCAACACAGTTGGCCACTAATGATGAGTTTCTCTGTGCATTAGACGGGCAGGAAAGGACCGTACTATTATGGAAACATCATAAAACAATATGCTCCAATCATAACATGGCAAACTGCAGCCCAACAGGCAACAGCAGCTGTCAGTGTGTCAGTGTGCTGACTTGACTATGACTTGCCCCAAACTGCATGTGATTATCATAAAGTGGGCATGTCTGTAAAGGGGAGACTCGTGGGTACCCATAGAACCCATTTACATTCACACATCTGGAGGTCAGAGGTCAAGGGACCCCTTTGAACATGGACATGACAGTTTTTCCTCGCCAACATTTAGCGTAACTTTGGAGCGTTATTTAACCTCCTTCATGACCAGCTAGTCTGACCTGGTTGGTACCGATGGATTCATCGGGTTTACTAGTTTCATGATACCAGTATCTTCACTCTAGCTTTAAAACTGAGCGTTACAACCTCAAAATCACAAGTTGTGTTAAAGAAATTAGTTGCGTTAAAACAAATTTGCGTCTACGTGTTATTTTCGCGTTAACTTTGATCGCCCTACAAACTACATAAAGGTGCATCTATGTTAACATTTAAGGTGATTAGAGCTGCAAAGATTAATCAAACGGGTTCATTATTAAATTAATCTCCAAATATTTTGATAATGGATTTGATAATCGGTTTGAGTCTAAATTCTCTGATTGCAGCTTCTTAGATGTGAATATCTTCTGGTTTCTTTCCTCCTCTGTGACGGTAAACTGAATCTCTTTGAGGATGCCGTCTAAATTCAATATTTAGGAAGTGGTTAATCATTATTGTCTTCACGTGGCGAAGGAAGAAACCCGCTCAGCCGGTTCCCACCGAGTCAGCAGAAGTGAAACTGCTCCGCTGGCGTCCAGTCAGCTGCAGCTGTTCTGTCGACTCAACAGGTCTTGAGCCGATATCTGACTCAGAGAGCAGCAGCCCTCAGGACCAGATGGCCTCTTCACACACACACACACACACACACACACACACACACACACACACACACACACACTTCCCTCTCTGTAGACCTGGTACACGTTTATAAAACCCACCAGGAGAGCGTTGAGCTGTCACAACCCTCTGCTGCTGCCGTCCGGTAAACACAGCGAGGCCCGTGTTGTCGGAGGCTGACCTCTGGTGGCCGCTGTCCTGCGCTGCGCTCTGCAGAAACAAAGACATCAGACTTTATCACAGACACGGTCGTCCATTCACAAGGGCGAGTACGATTGACCCCCCCACCTCTCTCCACTCAGCTTTCACATTAGTAAAGTTGTTCCGTACCCGAGTCCACCACGTCATCATCCACGTGTATTAGTTTATGTTGAGATCAGCTGTTCTAGTGGCGGAGCATCGTAAAACACTTGACAGAAACTAAATCCATCTCGCCAACACGTCGTCGTTAGTCTTCCAACAATCACCGACTCTGGTTTGGTTCGAAATAAACTCTGATTTCACCGAGTTTGATGTGAAAACCGTGTCTGAGTACGGTACGGAGCGTTCACACGAATCAATATTGGTGTCTGCAACAACCCACCCGACTCGTCTTGAAACACGGACCAAGGAGTCAAACGCACGCGCGAGTCAGAGGGTGCAAGCAAAACCCCGCGGCGTAATGAAAGTGAGGGTCGGCGCGAGCCGGCCGAGGTGGGATCCCGGCCCAGAGGGGTCGCACCGGCCCGTCTCCCCAGCACCGTCGGGGAGGTGGAGCGTGAGGACCCGAAAGATGGTGACGAGAGGTTAAAGTCACGCTGCCGTAAAGTGGTATCGGTGCCGTTGTATCAGAGCCGTTTTGCGAGTACGAGTACATGAGCACAGTATCGGACCCGATACCCGGTACTGGTATCGGTATCGGTGCATCCCTACCTGGGAGTATACGTTTCTTGCTCTACCGACTGAGCTGGTTGAGATAACCTTTGAGAATCGTCTGGGTTTCTGTTTTGCCTTTCAAAAAGGTTCAGGTTTGTGAAGATGGGTGGAGTTCTGTTAAGGACGGCTCCACTGCGTCATCGAGCCGTGGTTTCATTCATCTTACTGGTGAAAACCAGTTTAACGGTCTAACTCCACAATCCAGAACTACGATGTTCACAGTCTTCATGTTTTCACTCATTATCTTCCAGTATTTATAATGTATCTTTAAAGAAACCAATCCCAGATCAGTGTGACTTCCTGTGTTGTTTTTCTTCTTCAGGTGCCCGAGATGTTGCACAACGACGCCGGCGACCACGGCTTCAGCCACTGCGGCTTCTTCCTGCTCCAGAACGCCGGCATCCTGCTGGGCTTCTGCATAATGCTGCTAATCGCCATCTTCGAGCACAAAATCCTGCTGGACCTGGGAGACTGACGGAGGGGCTCCGCCTGCGTTTCAGCGTCTCCGTCGGAAGCGTTCTATTTTTTTATTTTGTTATTCTAGTCTAGTCCGGTCGCCTTCATTTAGTTTGTATTGAGATACGTAGGTGTAGGAGGGAAGCATCAGTTCAGATGTCACATTATCCAATGTCATTTAAGAAGTTGAACCCCGCTCTGTTGTTGTTGAAGCTGACGGATGCAGAAGCGACGCGTTCGTGAGCTGCTCAGACGTTACAGATTAGTTATAAATACAACTGACAAAGTTGTTCTTTCATTTACTTGGACTGCGGTTCAAACGTCTCCGTCTGGAGTCTACGGGAACAAAAGTAAATAAGTGAAAATCCACCCGTTCATATTACTCCTAAGGCCCATTTCATCAGCCTTCACTTCTTAGAGGTTCATATCTACGATGAATCCAATAAGACATGAACGCAGCATGAGAAAACGTCCCCCTTGACCTCTTTTCCATCAAATAGAATACCCCGTTATGACTGATTTAGTAATGATAGTAGTATTATGTGAGGTGTTGGAAGTGTCGAACCAGACACCCAAAGTGCCATAACCGCCCCAAACTATTTACATTTTAAAGCTCCTCCTAGACGGTGGCGTTTCCAAATTCATACCACAATCTTTGCCTAAATGAATCTTTGCACACAATATTATCACGGTTAGGGTTGCAGCAGCAGCTCGTGATCATTTTACATTATCTATTCATTTAGTGTGTTAAAATGATGATGATTTTTTTTGTGCCAGAACTCAAGTTGACCTGAAGGAAATCCACATAATATTTAATTTACGTTTAAAGAACGTTTCTGCTTGGATAAATTAATAATAGCTTGTTTTCTGTTGATGGTTTCAGCTCGAAAGGCTCAGACACACCGACCCCATATCAGAGAACTGGCGGCGATGAAGGCCGACTGTTGACGTGAAACCAAAACCGTCTGGTTTGTAAAACGGCGGCACGTGGAATCAAGACCGTGCAGCTTTTAGGTCGGGGGGGGGGCCTATAGGGTTATCCAGCAAACACACGAGACACTCCTGATCAATTTCAACCATCGAGGGGTCCCTTTTAGAAACTGCCAGTAGTTTTAACGGGAGACCATCTTGTGATGGGATCACACCAGTCGGACGACAAAATCGGGCCGTCCCCATTTACTTCCCGACCCCCCCCCTAACATCCAGCGCTCTTCCTCCTCGAATCACACCCCGTCTTTGAACTCTGCCCTCAGTTTCATGACTGCTTCTTGCAGCGGTTGCGACGCTGATCACGGTGGACAAAATCTGTCCCACAGACTTTGCAAAGTTTTCACGACTACAGTTAGATTACAGACCTTAAAGACCTTTAAGGCTAACGAAGTAAAGAGTGTTAATTGCCAAACCAAAAACAAAATAAAGATAAAAACGCTCACCGACGGCCCCAGACTGTCCGACGCTCGGTGGTTGGTTGGTGAGTCAGAGAGTCCATCCAGTTTGTTGTACCGGAGGGGCTCCCCCTTGTGTTTGTTGTGGCGTATTGCGACATTAAAAAACATTCTTTAACAACTGTTGAAGTTAGTTATGAAATATGACTCTGTAAAGGCGAGTTTGATTTACTTTAACCATGAACTTCAAATGTTTATAGGGTGGGGGTTTAAAAGGTGTTACCCAGTACGTTCACTGTAAAGGGCGACACACACCCCCCCGACCTCGTCACGTAACGGCTGATGTTGAGGACGGTGGTGTGGAGCTTTGGCGGCCGCGATGCTTGTTGACGTGCGTTGTAACACGCTGCTATTATTTGCTCCCCTTAATTGATAACCCGTCAGTGGTGCGTTGCCGTAGAAACCTGCAGGAAGGTCTGTGGCAAGATTCAAATATCTAATCTCCATTAATTGCACAGTTTTTATCAGTTCTAAATGAACCTTAAGGGAGATTAGTCAAGTATTTAATATTATCAACATGGGAGTGGACAGATATGTATGTATATATTTATGCATAAAACAATATGCTCAAATCATAACATGGCAAACTCATAATTATCTTAAAGTGGGCATGTCTGTAAAGGGGAGACTCGTGGGTACCCATAGAACCCATTTACATTCACACATCTGGAGGTCAGAGGTCAAGGGACCCCTTTGAAAATGGACATGACAGTTTTTCCTCGCCAAAATTTAGCGTAAGTTTGGAGCGTTATTTAACCTCCTTCATGACCAGCTAGTCTGACCTGGTTGGTACCGATGGATTCATCAGGTTTTATAGTTTACTATGACACCAGTATCTTCACTCTAGCTTTAAAACTGAACCAGTTGCGTTAATGCGTTAAAGAAATTAGTGGCGTTAAAACTAATTAGTGTTATTATCACGGTAACTTTGAAAGATCTAGTCGTCTGATAATCGTTCTCACCGTGACGAGGTGGTAATCTGAAGTATAACATTCCGCTAAATCAGCAGGAAATCTGTCCATTAAATGTTCAGCTCGATGAAGGAAATCAAATGTTTTGCGGCTCCAGACTGATTTTGTTTTTTGCCTAAGATGTCTCTTTTGATAGTAAAGGTCGCTGACCCCTGCGTTAACACTCTACCCTCCGACTTGTACTTGGACGACACGACGACGACGACGACGAGTTCTTTTGGAGCGAATGTGGCGCTGACGTGACTCCTCGGGAACATCGCCTCTCTAGAAGAGCCAGATTACAGATGTGTGGCATCTGTCTGACTGTTTGCTTCAGTGTGTTTTTTTATTTAATGTTTTATTTCATTGTTACGGTTGAAGAGTTCATGTGGCAGCTCGACCCTGATGGTGTTCAGTGATACTAATACTTGTATACGTTACAATACTAATACTAATACTAGTCTTTGTTACAGCTGTAATTATCACAGCAGATGTTACCCTGATGTTTAGGTTTAAGTTTCTCTCTCACTGGTCGTGGAAAAAAAAAGTTATTTTCTGGCCAGTTTATCTGCTCAAAAAATTATGAAAAGCAAGTTGAGTCTACGTAGACCTCAACCTCACTGTGTATATTTACATGTACAATAGTATACTATGTACATATGTGTGTACAACACTGTACAAGTATGTGTTTGTTTCACAGTCTCTGTGCTGTTTGTTGCGAACTATGTGAGTCTCAGTTACATTGTATTCAAACCAAAAGAATCTCATTCAGAAGAAAAAGAAGTTGTTCTGTCGTGTTTTTATCTAAAACTAAATGTTTGAAATGAATCTGTTGGTGAGGGGAAGTACAGCGGGGGGGAGGGATTAATCAGGAAGACGTCTGGCAATACAATCACACAGCTCTGCAGTAAACACTGAACTCATGATCTTTCTATTGAAAACGTTTTTCACATTTGAGGTTAAAATAAAAGAAGACTAAACTCCCGTCAGAAGGGATCAGCAACTCAAACGGATAATGAGACGAGAGGAAGTCTAAAAATAAAATCAGGACGTCGGCGTCAACGTTTCAGGCCAGATTGAATTTCAGTAAAGTTAATAATTAAATTAAATACATCACACAAACGTTAAAGGAATAAAACACGATGAGTAAAGACTTTCTGCCGTCTTGCATTACCATTAAGATGTTTTACTTCCTCCTTTATTTTATTAATATTTCTTACAACATATAATCGATCTACTTGGTAGGTGAAAAATATTTACAAGAAAGCAAAAATAAACATTTGAATACAGCGTGGTATGTTGGAGACGAGTTGTGAATAGGGCGTTCAATCCATTCAAATATTTGATTGCGATTATTCACACATTTTTTATCTGTCCAAAATGAACCTTAAATGGAGATTAGTCAAGTATTTAATCCTCTTATCAACATGGGAGTGGACAAATATGCTGCTTTATGCAAATGTATGTATATATTTATTATTGGAAATCATATTAACAACACAAAACAATGACATATATTGTCCAGAAACCCTCACAGGTACTGCATTTAGCAGCTTCATGTAGTTAAAGTATCAGCAGTAAAAGTACACAAGTATTCTCAGCTTTATGTAGTAAAAGTACGCAAGTATTCTCAGCCTCATGTAGTTAAAGTCTCAGCAGTAAAAGTAAACAAGTATTCTCAGCTTTATGTAGTAAAAGTACACAAGTATTCTCAGCCTCATGTAGTTAAAGTCTCAGCAATAAAAGTAAACAAGTATTCTCAGCTTTTTGTAGTAAAAGTACACAAGTATTCTCAGCTTTATGTAGTAAAAGTACGCAAGTATTCTCAGCATTATGTAGTAAAAGTACGCAAGTATTCTCAGCGTTATGTAGTAAAAGTACGCAAGTATTCTCAGCGTTATGTAGTAAAAGTACGCAAGTATTCTCAGCTTTATGTAGTAAAAGTACGCGAGTATTCTCAGCGTTATGTAGTAAAAGTACGCAAGTATTCTCAGCGTTATGTAGTAAAAGTACGCAAGTATTCTCAGCGTTATGTAGTAAAAGTACGCAAGTATTCTCAGCTTTATGTAGTAAAAGTACGCAAGTATTCTCAGCGTTATGTAGTAAAAGTACGCAAGTATTCTCAGCGTTATGTAGTAAAAGTAAAAAGTATTCTCAGCTTTATGTAGTAAAAGTACGCAAGTATTCTCAGCTTTATGTAGTAAAAGTACGCAAGTATTCTCAGCGTTATGTAGTAAAAGTAAAAAGTATTCTCAGCTTTATGTAGTAAAAGTACACAAGTATTCTCAGCTTTATGTAGTAAAAGTACGCAAGTATTCTCAGCGTTATGTAGTAAAAGTACGCAAGTATTCTCAGCGTTATGTAGTAAAAGTACACAAGTATTCTCAGCGTTATGGAGTAAAAGTACACAAGTATCCTCAGCTTCATGTAGTTAAAGTCTCTGCAGTAAAAGTAGAACTTTTGCTGCAGTTCGTGAAACTTAGACTTGACCTGGAATATAACATTACCTGCAATAAACTGATTTAATAAAGAAGACGATGGTTTAGAGTAGATAAATATAGCTGATGAGACAGAAAGACAACAACACATATTCAACTAAATATTACAATTTATTAATCACAACTCAATCACATAACATTGAAATATTCAAACTCGGTTTCCAGTAAAACCACGTCTGGTATTATATTAACATCTACCCAAATTTCAATGAGATTATTTACGTCTTTTCTTTTAAAAAAAACAAAACAAGAAGAAAAATACCCAAAATGCATCATGGTGTTAAAATACAGGATACATGTTAAAGCAGCTTTAACCTACTAACGATACAGCACACCTACAATTTAATTATGTAAAATAAACAGAAATTGTGTTAACCATCTTTGTTACAGACATCTAACTCTAACTCTCTAAATCATAAGTATTTAGTGATTCTAAATATGAAACGTATATTGTAAGTACTAAATAGATCATTAATAAAAAAAAACATGAGGACAAACATCTGTGTGGCAACAATTAATGACATATGTGTCAAATAAGAAGCAATTTTCCACATTTAAACAACATTCAGGTCATTTAGAGATGAAATCCAGGTGAGTGTGGCTCTTAGCCAATTAAAAACTGAAATTTGGAGCAATGAATGAATGCTAGCATGTTACCATCAATAATACAAAATGTACACATGAGTTGTAATCACGTCAACATACTGATGGTCATACCGGGACTCGGCTGTACTTTTGACTTATTTTGCATCCAGCCAACACTTTTGTTCTGATTTATATTGTGATAAAAACCTCACGGTGCTGCTAACGTGGCCGCAGACTGCAAACCGGGTCATGTCTTTCCTTAATTTCCAAAAAAATAATTTGTAACTCTCTGGACAACACCTTTCTTTTTTTTCCGCTCCTGTTTTTCTTCGGACAATTCCTCCTGCGTTTTTGTAAGTTTCTGTCGTTTTACTTTGGAGATGATGTCTGCTTTGTCCCTCATTGCCTCCAAGGACTGAATTCGAGCCTTGTAACCCTCTTTGGCCTCTGATTTTTCTCCTTCAATCAGCATGTCGATGTACTCTGGAGTGGTCAGAGGGTTCGGCCTCAGAGCGATCTCTTGCAGACGAGTTATAGAGTGAGCCGACTGATCCATGAGGGACACGATCATGTCTTGGAGTTGAGCAATCTCTTCCTCTTGCCTCTCGATCACTTCCTGAATAGTAATCTTTTCTTTCGTTGCATTTTTGTACTTGTCTTTCAGCTCTTGCAGCGTCTTCTTCTCTTTTACTTGAACATAATCCCAACTGTAGGTCTGGTTGAAATGCAAACTCCAAATGCATTTTCCAGGGCAGACGGTGCACCTCCCTGTCGCATCCATTGATGCGCAGCCACGTTTTTTATCATCATCTGCTATCGCGCACGGGTAGTGGCATGTTATTGAACATTTCTGGCAGTTGGTGATGTACTCTCCTTTCTTTGTGAGCTGTTTCTTGACCGCTTTTGTGATCTCCACCTCAATCTCAAAGTTTTCGTTTGAAGTCATGACTGTTTCGTGCTCTTTAATCTTTTCTTTGGTTGTCTTGATTTCTTCAAGTTTTGCTAATCCAGCTCTAACTTGTGGTTGCAAACCTTCAACAGCTGTTTCAAGGTGCTTTCTTTCTTTTAGAACCTCTCGGGTCATTAGCAAGCTTTTGGTTTCCATTTTTTGCAAAGTAGTGAAGAACTTCCCCATACTTTTGGCACCCATGTTCCAAAACATTTCGTCAAAGTTGTCGTCCTCATCAGAATCCTCGCCACAGGCCCGGTCGCTGCTGCTTCTGTTGTCTGCAAACAATGCAGAGTTGTTGAACTTGAAGTGAACTGGAAGCCCTATGTCATTTTTTGGACATGGAACCCGGGAGACGTTTATTGCCTCAAGAACCGGTGGCTGCTTGCCGTCTGCAAAAGTCACCAGCATCTCAATGTTCTCTGCCACATCTTTGCCAAAAATGGAGAGCACCGAGTCAAACACATATCGCTGTGTTGCGGTTAGTCGTGCAAGAGAGGCCTGAGTAACAAAACACACTGCATCAATCTCACTGACTCCATTAGCTGAGGTGAAAAGCCTCCGGATTTGCTCGGTGATCTCCCTGTCTCTTGCTATTCCTCTTGTATCCCCAAACCCTGGTGTGTCCACAACAGTCAGAGAGAAGGGGATTTTAAACCCGTCTTGGTAGTTGACTTTGTACACAGTGACTTCAGAGGTCTGGCTTTCAGCTTGAGATCTAGACTGATCCTCATCAATTAACTGAAATCTGAAAGTGTCCTTCCACTCCACACCAACGATGTAGTTGATCATTCCATTGATTAAAGTGGACTTTCCTGATCCGGTTGCTCCAAGAACCATTATTGTGCGATTTTGCCTCATGCTTTCTTTGCCAAAGTTAAACCTCCGGCATCCATCGATGTCCATATCTTCTTCTGTCAGAGGTAGTTTGTAAAGTGAGGGATGTCCAGAATTTATACTCTTACTAACATGTTTGAGGAATTCTGCAAGACGTGTAAATTCACGTTTTGTTGTACAGACATTGCAGACAGTGATGCTCTCTTTGCTTCTGCCGTCTACACCACAATCACATCGGACCCTGACAATATATTCTGTCTCTAACTGAAGCCCTGAAATGATCGCCTTCTCAGCTCTTGACATCATTTGGCTCCATTGGAGATCTTCCTCTTTCACCCTGTTGTCCTTTACGGCGTACTCCACGATGTAGCTCAAGATGTGGACACCTTGTCCAAGCTCAGCAGGTTTCTCCCAGCTAACTGATATCTCACTTGAGTTTGGTTCAACTTGAGGTTTTCCAGGAGGGCTGCAAGGGAAGGTTTTAATGGAACCACTGACTTCTTTGGCTGGCCCAACCCAACCTGCTGAGGTCACTGCTCTGCATCTGAACATATACTCTGTGTTAGGACTCAGATCGCTTACTGTGACTTCTTCAGCTGTTGATGCTGTCTTCTGTTTCCATCCATCCTCTCCAGTGACACAGTACTCAACCGAGTAGGAGGTGATGTTCTCTGCTCCAAATCTGGGTGGAGAAATCTTCAGTGTCACACTGTTGTGGTTTATATCACCTACTGTTACCGTTTCAGGCTTTGAAGGCGGCTCAAAGTTCTCACTGACTGGAAAGCCGTCTTTATAAAGGTAGATGCTTGAACCTTTCTGTGTCTCATTTGTTAATCCCACTGTCAAGAACTTAATGTTCTTGTTCTCCTTGTTGGCCTCTGCAAAGTCACTGAAGAGCTTTGCTTTATTCCTCAATGTGTCTGCTGCTTTGTTTGAAAGGTACCATTGTTCCTTCTCTACATCCTGAGTGCGTGGATCTTGAGGGTCGTCTGGTGTTTGTTTTAAGTAGTTTGATAAAGTTGAGAGGTATGGTTCAGCACTTCCCAGCGAGGTGAAAACAAAACACACAGCATGCTCTGCACTGAGAATTTCTTCATGAAGACCATTTTCAGATGGAACGATCTTGGTGTTTTTCATAATGTTGGTGAAAGACTTTAAAATGCAGACTTCTCTCTCTTTACAGTCCATCCACTCTTTCAGGTTTTTGTTGTTGAAAGGAGAAGAGCATCTCTTCTTCAAGATCTCAGCGAGCACAGCCTCCTCTTCTCCTCCTCCTCGGATTAATGGAAGTTTCTTTGCCAAGGTTCGTTGGAGTTCCAGTCTGAACTCAGAGTACATCTCTTTAAAAGTTTTAATCTTTCCGCCAATCTGTGGGAACTGCTGTGCAGTGGTGGTTTTTAATGCATCATTGCACCTCATTTCCAGCTCACTGAAGTCCTCCAGGACACTCTGGGATTCTTGAACTAATCTTATACTTATCTGACGTACGAGTTTAGCAGCAGAAGAATCTAAAGTTGTCAGTGGCAACAGCCAGACTTTCATCGGTACGGCGTTTTCTCCGTTGGCTCCCAGCAATTTTGGCAGACTTTGGTAGACTTCCACTGCATCCTGAAAGGATGTCGGAGGTTTCTGAAGGGAAAAGTCTCCAAAGAATCTGCAGGAGAATTTCTCAACATTTTCTTTGTCCTTGTCTTCCATTTTCAGCGAACCTTCACCTTCTATCGCAAAGCAAGGAATCTTCTTGATCATGACTTTCAAGTTGCCCTGAATGTCTTGATGATCTTCCTTTTTAGACACCTCACGGTCAAAGACAAAGAAGGCTTGTGCCCCATAAAGGATACCAGTGACTACATGTGTTGCTATTCCTTTATCAAAGACATATGGATGCTTCACATTGCCTCTTCCAAGATGATTCATCGACAGTTCCTGGAACTTTGTGGTAGTTTTGTAATTCAGTGTTACTCTGGCTTGATTTTTGGAAGTCTTATGATCGTTCAGGTATTTCGCCGATCCTTCAACCTCAACCAGTCCACCTAAGAAACTTGCTTTCAGAGAGGCTTCAACCTTTAGCGCTGAAGATTTATCTGCAATTGATTCAGATGCAACTATCTCAAAGTCGCTGCTAGGTTTTGGTCTTTCTCTTGTATCTTTTTCCAGGTCATTGCAGTCCCACAGTGTCAAGCCTGCCAAAAAAGAAGTAAGGAAGTCAAACTGTATGTCAAGCACTTTTAACATAAATTATTATCAGTAGGGCTGACTAGTAGCATGTCTAGCATTCTAGTGAAATGTATTAAGTTAAATGAAAAAATAATAGTTGCATGTATCTCAAACGACATTATGACTAGTCCGAATTGTTGAGCACTTCGTTGCTCATAAGAGGCTTCCCATTGGATATTGGCCCAACAAAGCATCCGAACAGTGTTAGCAGAAGCAAAGGCGGTTGTTCCAAACAACAATAACCCATAAAATTACAATTCGGTATATTTAAATAAAACCAACAGCAATTACTAACAGCCATAGTCCTTACAACCTTAACTAATGTGTTGTCACTGGTTTGGTTATGTTTAACGTTATAGTTCCCTTAAACATGTATAACGAAGATGTGCACCAGAGGGGATTTAGAAGTCGCCTGAAAAATAAGTAGGTATACGCCGTTTACCTGCGTGTACTCTGCACTACACCACTGCTTATGACAAGCTAAATGTTACGTAAAACTAGACAGCCATATCCTCAGAATACCATAGACTGTTACATGAATCTTGAAACATCACCGCACAAAGTAACCTAAATCCATAGCTAATGTATAGCTACACGTTGCAGAGTGACTTCATTACTCTACCAGGTAGGATTCATCCCTTCACATGACTGTCTGAGTCTCATAAAATATGCAGGTTGTACAACGAACAGGCAACCACTTGTTGCGAAGTGAACGCAATGGAACGGAGAAGGTTGACATCTAGTGGCTGAATGTTCTCAATAGCACCTTTAAAACACGTTGGTAATCTCTTGCAGAAAAAGGGACACACATGATATCTAACTGCTGAGTTTATTTTAGGGATGTTAATAATTAACCGTTAACCGACGTTAAGAACTTTAACGGTTAAAACGGTTAAAATAAATATTAATAGTTAGTTAAAAAGCTGAGAAAAACTCAGGAGCGGCTCGTCTCTTGAAGGAGAAAAGCTGGTCCACCTCAAGTTAGAGCCGGAGTTGCAAGATACAGAAAGTTGGGTCCGGTCTCTCCAGCTCACTTGGACGGAGCGGAGCGAGTTGTAGCCTCGTAGCATTTATCCACCGACAAATAAACTGTACACACACTGTCTGCTACACCTACGTTCACGGCTACAACGCCACCACCACACACTGTCTGCTACACCTACGTTCACAGCTACAACGCCACCACCACACACTGTCTGCTAGACCTACGTTCACAGCTACAACGCCACCACCACACACTGTCTGCTAGACCTACGTTCACGGCTACAACGCCACCACCACACACTGTCTGCTAGACCTACGTTCACGGCTACAACGCCACCACCACACACTGTCTGCTACACCTACGTTCACAGCTACAACGCCACCACCACACACTGTCTGCTAGACCTACGTTCACAGCTAGAACGCCACCACCACACACTGTCTGCTAGACCTACGTTCACGGCTACAACGCCACCACCACACACTGTCTGCTAGACCTACGTTCACAGCTACAACGCCACCACCACACACTGTCTGCTAGACCTACGTTCACGGCTACAACGCCACCACCACACACTGTCTGCTACACCTACGTTCACAGCTACAACGCCACCACCACACACTGTCTGCTAGACCTACGTTCACAGCTACAACGCCACCACCACACACTGTCTGCTAGACCTACGTTCACGGCTACAACGCCACCACCACACACTGTCTGCTAGACCTACGTTCACAGCTACAACGCCACCAACAACACACACTCCCAGTCGCCACACACACACGGTCTGTCGTACACTCGCAAAAGTCCCGCCGCAATGACAGAGCGGCGGCGAGCACGAAGCTGCCAGCAGAGCTACAGATGCTAACGTAGCACAAAAACACACACTGTCGTACAATCGCTATCGTTAATCCGGGCAGACACACAGCAGGCAATCTGCTAAACTAAACTAAATGTGCAGTGGAGAATTTACGCTGAAAGTGTCTGCATGTCCGCGACACTACACGCAGCATCGTAGCTGCTAAGTTAACGCTCCCAGACGCTGAACTGGAGACTCCGTTGTCTGTTGTGTTCATGCACTGCAGCTGGCGCACCTCTGCATGCGACGCACTAATCTTGTCGGTTAACGGTTAATAATCGGTTAACGAGGATCGGTTAACGAGGGTCGGTTAACGAGGGTCGGTTAACGAGGGTCGGTTAACGAGGGTCGGTTACTGGTTAAGATTTCCTAGTTTATTTGTAAGAAACAAATAAAGAGGGAATGAATTCAAGAGCTATGTTGTCCGTAAACTCTCTTGAACCAAAAACATTTTCAGACACAAATGAAATCCAAAATCCAGATTATTATAATTATTATTATTATTGTTATTACTATTATTATTATTTTTGTCTTGGCCTATAGCAGGGCTGCTACCACTAGCTTGTACGGATAAACTTTTTTTATAGCTAGGTTCCCATACCTGATAACTTAATACCAAAATAACAAGATCCAAGTTTTTAAAAAGTTTTGTTGTTCAGTTGCATTCAATAACTTTATGTGTGGATCCTCACCAGGGACCAGTGAATCTTGGCGGCAGTCGTACAACATCCCGAGGCTGAATGGCCGGCCGAGCGCCGCCACCTCCATCGTTCTGCCGCCTTCAGGGTCCATCTTCTACACTAGAGAAAACATAGTATGTTAGTCCACTCCGGTGACTCCCCTGCTGTCCAAACTGTCACCTCGTAGAGTTGCTGTAACAAAGACAAGCTCCTCTGAAGTCTAGAATAAAACTAGAAAATGCATTTCCTGCTGAAAATGCATGGGAATGCTGACAACTGAAATGAATTGCAAAGCATTGCTGAAAATACAGAAATCTTAAAGAAAAATAGATTGCACTGCACTCCTGAAAAACTGAATTGTAAAACTGGCGGAGTTGAAAGCTGAACTTCATGACGCCAAAAAAAGCCAAGAGCTGAAATACATTACTAGAAAAGCTGGAAACTTCCTGTTAGGATAGCAGCAGCAGAAGTAGTAGGAGTAGTAGTAGTGGTAGTAGTAGGGGTAGTAGTGGTAGTAGCGGTAGTGGTAGTAGTAGTAGTAGCAGTAGTAGTAGTAGTAGTAGTGGTACTAGTGGTAGTAGTAGCAGTAGTAGTAGTGGTAGAAGTTGTGGTAGTAGTGGTAGTAGTAGCAGTAGTAGTAGTAGTAGTAGTAGTGGTAGTAGTAGTAGCAGCAGTAGCAGTGGTAGTGGTAGTGGTAGTAGTAGTGGTAGTGGTAGTAGTAGTAGTGTTAGTGGTAGTAGTAGTAGTAGTAGCAGCGGTAGCAGTAGTAGTAGTAGTAGTAGTAGTAGTGGTGGTAGTAGTGGTAGTAGTAGTGGTAGTAGTAGTGGTAGTAGTAGTGGTAGTAGTAGCAGCAGCAGTAGTAGTGGTAGTAGTAGTGGTAGTGGTAGTAGTAGTAGTAGTAGTAGTAGTAGAAGTAGTAGTAGTAGTAGTAGTAGTAGTGGTAGTAGTAGTAGTAGTAGTAATGGTAGTAGTAGTGGTAGTGGTAGTGGTAGTAGTAGTAGTAGGAGCAGCAGCAACAGTAGTAGTAGTAGTAGTAGTGGTAGTAGTAGTAGTAGTAGTAGTAGTAGTAGTAGTGGTAGTGGTAGTAGTAGTAGTAGTAGTGGTAGTGGTAGTAGTAGTAGTAGTAGCAGCAGCAGCCAGAACCTTTAAAACTGTAACTCCCTCCAAGAAACCTTTGATAAAAAGTTAACACGATACACGCTCATTATAAACTAAGAAAAGGTCTGAAAACAGCAAAAAAGTTAAACTGTGATAATTCAAAAACTGTAAAAGATATCAAAAAGGTGATTTACACTTTAATAGTTCAAAGTCTTGTAACCCGTTTAAAGTTTAAATGAAATCTGTAGCTGAAAGTATGCAGAAGCAGTAGCATTTCAAAGTGTAATATATTTGAGAGGATTTTCTCCGTTGAGGTACATTGTAAATCAAAATGTTAAAAAAAGATGAATACTTTAAAATAAAAAATAAAATAATAATGTAATAATAATAAATTTATAAAATTAAAATAAATGGTAGAAACAAGAAAAGATATAGCACTTATGTCCTTAAAGAGCTGATAATTTTGATATTTGAATGGTTTCTGTAGCTCAAAGACTGCAGAAGAGTCCAAAAAATGTGAAGAAGAAGAAGAAGAAGAAGAAGAAGATTTTAACGAAGCGTTTGTTTATATTCTGTTTGTTATTATTATCATTATTGACTTTACTGCTGCAATAAGTCAATTTATACATAAAACTAGTTAAGCAATTTCTAATCAACTGTGTTCACATCAGAATGGTTTGAAACTTGCGTCATCTGGTGGTGGATTACTTTAACTGCAAACAGGAGTGTGGACATCATGCAATGAGAAAAGGAAATACGCATGATGAAGTTTTATACTTAAATACTTAAAGGGACTATTTGTAACTTTCAGAAATGCTTGTTAACAGCGACACCTGTGGCCGTGAAATCAACGAAAGTCAGCGTCGGGCTCGCGCTTGCTCGCTCAAAATATACCTGAAGGAGCATCGCTCAACACAGTGAGGCGACACACGTTAGCTAAAACCACAATATCACTCTATATTTCAGCTGCTTGGCAGTAATGTTAGCTGACCAGACGAAGGTCTCTCCATGAATCACTGCTGATCCTGTGTTTGCTTCTCCTGCCTCAGCGTAGGCTGAGGCAGCGGGGCTCCGCAGCGAGAAACTCATCTCTCTCCGCCCGCAGCCGGAGTGAACAGGGAGACATTGGCACCCGGTTGGTAACGAGACGATAACGTTTCTCTTTGCAGAGCCCCGTCACTTCACAAGACACGGGAAACCTCTGTTTGTCTGGTGAAGTTGCAGCATTTATTTCTGCACAAACGTCCACTGAACATTCACTAGATATTCTCAGAGCTAAACTAACTCTTCTGCAGTGTGGAGTGAGCGCGCGTTCACGTCTAGAGGTGGAGTGAACTGAGTGAAGGCAAGTAGGCAGAGGAGCGGGGACGCCGGCCACACACGAGCGCGCATATGCGAGCGCGCATGTGTCCCGACCCGGTACATTTATACGCTTAAAAAGTTACAAACAGTCCCTTTAAATAATAATAATAAAAAATAACCAGGCAAAAGAAAAAGGTAAAAAAAAGGATGAATAAAATACGCACCACTTAACAGCTCCTGCTCCACTGACTTCAGGTCTGGACCAACAACGCTTCCTCCTAACAGAAGATAAATGATCACAGTTAACTGGCAATGTAGAAATTCCAACATTCACATTTTTAGAATAAACCATTTATATTATAAGAAGTTGGAGCAAGTAATAATTCTATTAAAGCAACATTTTTTTTCAGCAGAGCTGTAAATGTTATGCTGTTATGTTATGGGGAACGTGTTAAGCAAATGGAGGGTATATATATTTATACATCCAGCATATAAAAATAAATTGAATTGAATATACAAAGCAACATTAATTAAAGCTGTAAAACCCAAAACAATGAGCATAGTGCTGCGAGAGTTGGTGATACCAAGCTTGATGTTCGTCACTATCAGTGACCTCATTCACAATACGCAGTCAGTTAATCAATTGTTAATGTAAAAATATTGATTAGTATAGCTGTAAATAAACAATCCATGTCGCAGTTCCCAAATAAACGTGTGTTGGGGTAAACGATTGAAATCCAAGAACCGCGTGAAGCCCAAAATATTGTTAGAAATGAATGTTTCTCTACTTTTATATCTGCCAAATAAAATAACATTTGTTCCTCACCTAGGAGCCCAAATTTGCTTATGTACATGGAAAATGTAAACACAGCGTGTACAACCACGCTATACTGAGTCTAAGGTTATTACAGTTCATCCTGAGGGGAAGATGAATTTCTGAATTAGCAGGAATACAGTTATACACATATCACATGTAGCTGCAAGGCATCGATGACCACTTATTGGTACACCTAGCTCAAAAGAGGATTTACGGGATGTTCGGTTACACACAGCATTCATTATTGCTTTGCTTGTTTACATCATTTATCGACAGTCTTTGGTTAAACAGACAGAAACTGCAGGACTCTTAAAGATACACAGCAGAACTACAGCATGCCAACAGCACATTAACAAGAAAGAGCATTAGTGTACTTACAGCAGAAATGTGTGTGATCCTCTGAGGCAGTGCCGTAGTTTCAGGAGTTATATGGTCTCTGAGAGAGAAACGCCTACACATCTTTATTCATGAATAGGAGGCGGCACTGAGGACCAGCAGGCTGATTTCACAGAAATGACATGACCTGCAGAATGACTGCAGAGTGTACAGGTAGCGGAGGAATAATCAAAAGGTCTACATGATAAATGTTACAGGATGCAATAAAAAAAAAACAGATACCACGGGTCTTTGGTAGAAAGTAGTTACACCCTGTGTAATAAAGATAAAGAAACAGCGGAACAGTCGTGCTGACCGCGGTTCTTCTGCAGCGGGTTAAATGTGTGCTCTATGTAGTCAACTTGCTAATGATTGATAAAACATTGTGTTAAAGAGCCTTAAGCTTTAGGCCTGTTAATAAAGAGGAGTGATACACTGCAGTGATTCTGGGAAATGGTCTCGCTTATAGTCAAAGTCATTAACCCAGTTTGTTTGTGAACCTTGTACCCTTCCTGTTCACAAAGGCACTTTGTTCCTTTAGCAATTTAAGAATTTGGGCTGTGACACGCACCGCGTGATAGCGTTCAAAACTTACACTACATTCTAGCAAGGAAAACTGTCATGGCCATTTTGAAAGGTGTCCCTTGACCTCTGACCTCCAGATATGTGTTTCCTTCACACACTGGAAGGTTATAGCAGAGTTTGTGGGTGTAGTTACCCTTTAAATGAAAAAAGTTTACTTATTTTGAAAATTGCAAATATGCATTTATTCATAATCGATTCCTAACCACGTGCTAAAGGTCATGTGTTGGTCACAGCTGGGTCTATAAAACCACAACCTCACAAGTTTGATATGATACTATGCAAAAAACCTTAAACCACATTATCAAAATGCAACTAAAATGAAGAAGTAGGATTATATTGATGTTAGCAGTCGTGTTGGGGTTAAATGTGTTCTCAATCTGTTATCATGTGAGTGCAAATAACAGATTTATTTTTACTTTAATTTTCAGGGTGGGGTTTCTTTGAAATGGTCTGACTTGTTGTAAATGTGTGTGTGTGAGAGAGAGAGAGAGAGAGTGAGAGACAGAGAGACAGGTGTGTGTGTGTGTGTGTGTATAAAAGGAGCTACAGAGTGAACTGAATCAGAACTCAACCTCCCATATCGATCAGAGACGAACTGAGCGGTAAGTTTCTGAATCTGTTACACTCTTTATGCTTCAGTGTTTATGTGATAGTGAAGATATTAGTTACATAAACATAATTGCATGATTTAATTTTAGTTTTAGAATGATTTGCTTGTGTTCACTGTTCTTGTATTCCACTTTTGGCAATATAACAAATACAATCGGATCAATTTGGCTCCCAGTTTTGCAAACACAGTTTTGTACATGCCGTCCCACATGGTTGATTCCTAATTGATGATGATTGATTTCCAACAAAACTTTCATAAGAGAAAAAAAAACAGAATAGATATTAAGAGTATTTTACTTAGTAAGAAAAAGGCATCTTTGAAAAGCTCACCGATGTCAGAATCCATTCATCATTCAAAAGATTGGAATACTGCTTTCAGGCTCTTTGTCCATTGTCGCATCATTCATTTACATTTATAGTCCACTAAATCAAAATCTAAATTGTGTCACCTCACTTTTAATATTTCGAGTTAATTTTAAAATGCGCTCAAAGAAATGAGCTTAACAAGCAGCAGCAAGTATTCTGTCGGTATGTAATGCGGTCTATCACAGTGTCTTTTTACATATTACCACTGAGGACATGACGTCTTAAAAGTCCAACTGAAATTAAATTGCATGTTGTCTGTCAAATTGTTTAATCTTAAATATCTTGTATAAAGTAGTAACGTCAGCATTATTTCCTTGACATACGGCCACACTGACAACCAGTCAGAAATCAGCCTGCTACAAAATAAAAGAGCCACAGACTTTGAACAACCACATTAGCTTCCCAGCTAAAGTGTCCTCATCTCTGGCATTTTAATTTGTTTATTTTATGCGCCATGTATGTATGTACGGGATATATATATATATATTCCTCTTTAATATATTTATATCAACCCAGTCAGAAAACATGTTGGCATTGTGCCATGGGATATGTTGAATGTTGACGTTTCTGAACAAAATATACGTTGCATAAATATGTTTCATATCAGCCTCATATCACGCTTGCAGAAACGCACAATGTCACATGGTTAACGTTGTGAAACGATTGGTTGGGTTTAGGCTAAACTACTTGGTTAAGGTTAGAAAAAGGATCATTGTTTGTGTTAAAATATTAACCTAACAACATAACATAACCATAACAATGTAACGTAACAACATAATGTGACAACACAACAATCTTGTTACGTAATAAGCGTTAAGTCAACGTCAACTTTTGGTTTCATATGGTACACGAACAGCGGTGTCCTGGGTTAAAGTCCTGTGTTTATTTGTTGCGTCCATGGCTTGTAAGCTACGAGTTGGTTTACTTTGTCTCTTGTTCCCCTGCCGGGGCTCAGCCTGCCAGCTGCTGTCAATCAAACACAGATCAACATGTCCCTCCACCTGATGAGAGGAAAAGGAGCATTTCTAATATTTTGCCAAAGATCTTAATGATAAAAATCAAATATGAAAAACACACTGACATTCATTTTTGACTGCCAAAGAGATGACTAAATGTGACTAAATGCTGGACTTTAAAATAGAATAACTGGAACTTTGTACTTGTTTTATTTTAGGAATTTGGAGAACAAGGTGTACATCCCAAGCAGCATTTTGAATATCAACAGCTGGATCCTGATCTGGGCGACTGGACTGAGAACAGCCAACAGGTTTGTCGGAATTTATTTTCAGCAATTGTTTTCTTCTGTTTCTTTGTATTTTCAGGAGACTTCTAACACTTGTATGCATGGAGATCATACATAAACTTTTTTGAGGGGGCAGAGATTCACAACCTGACATGAAGATAATCAATTAATTAATTAACTAAGATAAAACAATCAATTATTGATTCAGATTCAGCAAAACAATTGAAATAATTAAAAACCATATCATTAAATGAAAGTTTGAGTTGAATTTTAGTTCCTACTATAAACTGTTGTAAGACCACCTGTCCACACGCAGTAAATTACCTTCATCCTCCTTAATCCTACAGAACATTGTAGATTGCTCTTTATAGAATATATAGTCCATCATTGTTTGTTGTCATTCCAGCCAGCCTCAGAGCTTTTCTGGATATTCTATTTATCATGCCCTCAGTTGCATTAACATTCCCACCCCATGCTAACTGTAATATTTTGTAATTATTTCACATTCATTTTGTGTTATCACTGTGTATACTGTACGTTGCGTGATTAAGTCAGCTAAGGGTGGTTGTTGTTTATTTAAGGTAATTGCATTACGTTGTTACGTTACGTTGTTGCGTTACGTTGTTGCGTTACGTTGTTGCGTTACGTTGTTGCGTTACGTTGCTGCGTTACGTTGCTGCGTTACGTTGCTGCGTTACGTTGTTGCGTTATGTTCTTTCTTCTGACCATAACCAAATAGTTTTGTTGCCTAAACCTAACCAATCGTTTCACAATATTAACCATGTGCCATTGTGCGTTTCTGCAACCGTGATACGAGGCTGATATGAAAACGTATTTATTTATTTATTTTATTTATGTTTTTGGTTCAGAAATATCAACATTCAGCGTATCCAGTGGTTTGCAGAAATGTACAATGGCAACATTGTTTATAGACTAGCAAATAACCTAAATCTATTGTAGTGCATGCTGAAAGCCAATGTAGTGGTTTGACAACAGGTGTAATGTGCTATTTTTGCCATATTTCTTTAAGGACAGTTTTAAAACATAAGGAATCAAGATGAGCCCTAACTTCTCCTCTCTTTACTATGCAACAAAACTATCATTGCTGTTTTATCTTTGTTTAGGATTATAAAACAATATGACTCATCGACTGCTGGGTATCCTCAGTAAATTGTATAACCATCGTGAATCCAAATGTTGGCTTATATTATGAAAATATATTGTTGCTTCCTCAAAGTATCATAACTGATCTGGACACGCCCGTCTCTCACGCTGACATTACTACTGGGATGGGATGTATCTTCACAGTTTACACTTCAAAAATCTGTTATTTCAAGAAGCCTGGCAATACATTCTGCTATTTTTGTGATGTTTCTGGGCACAACTCTGGTGAATTCCTTTAACTTTGGTAATCTTACTGCTTTGTACATGTCATCATTTGCAGATTTGGACCTGCGAGCACTTCACTTCAAGAGCAGAAGACATACACTTTTACTGCACAGACTACAAGTCTCAAATATTTTCTGATTAGGCCAAGCTACCTCTTCAGAGGGAAGGTCCTGGTATCATCTGATTGTATATTTAGTACTTCTAAAACAAAATGACGGCTATGATGGCTGGGATTTTTTCCAGAAGCCCCAAACGGCTGGCTGATGCTGTTAAAGCAAAAAGCACATTGCTAAAACCTCAGACAGGGCCGCTCTCTGTTTATAAAGTTCCCCTGAAGGAAGAACCAATCGATGTAGATGGGTGTAAACGTTTCAGTTTTGGGAAAGAGTCCAAACCTGGTATATCTAATCGCACGATAATGGTTCTCGGAGCGACTGGGGCTGGAAAGTCAACTCTCATCAATGGGATGATCAATTACATCCTAGGTGTTAAATGGGAGGATTCATTTCGGTTTAAGTTAGTTGATGAGGGTCAGGGGAAATCACAAGCTGAAAGCCAGACCTCTGAAGTCACTGTGTACAAGATCAACCACCAGGATGGTTTTGAAATAGATTGCTCACTGACCATTGTGGACACTCCAGGCTTTGGAGATACAAGAGGCATAGCAAGAGACAGAGAGATCACAGAACAGCTACGTAATCTCTTCTCTGCTGAGCACGGCGTCAGTGACATTGACGCTGTGTGTTTCGTAGCTCAGGCTGCTTTAGCACGACTCACGCCATCACAGAAATATGTGTTTGATTCGGTGCTCTCAATCTTTGGCAAAGATGTGGCGGACAACATCCGGATTTTGGTGACATTTGCAGATGGCCAGCAACCACCAGTTCTAGAAGGAATCAATGCTTCAGGTGTCCCATGTCCTAGAACAAAGAACGGGCTGCCAATTCACTTCAAATTCAACAATTCAGCGTTGTTTGCAGACAACAAATCATCTGCAGCAGACAACATGAGTGATGAAGACGAAGATGGAGACTTTGATAAGATGTTTTGGAAAATGGGGACAAAAAGCATGAAGAGGTTCTTTGTTGCTTTGAATATCATAGAAACCAAAAGCTTGAAAATGACAAAAGAGGTCCTCAGAGAAAGAAAGCAGCTCGAGAATTCAGTTGAAAACTTGCAGAAGCAGGTTAAAGTTGGGTTAACCACGCTTGAGGAGATAAAACAGACAGCTGCGATACTTAAAGATCATGAGGCAGAGATCAGCAGAAATGCGGACTTTGAGATCGAAGTCACTGTCCCGGAGTGTTTTAAAGAAGATATTTCTGGTAAGGGAATTTTCGTCACCAATTGTCTGACGTGTAATTTCACCTGCCACAGGAGTTGTGCCTATGCAAATGATGCAGAAAAAAGACGCTGCTGTGCAATGGGATCAAATGGATACTGTGAAGAGTGTCCAGGCAAATGTTACTGGGATTTACATTTTAATATGAAGTACAGATGGGAATATAGGGAAGTTAAAAAAAAAACAACACTGGATAAGCTGAAAGAAAAGTACCTGAAAGCCTCAAAGGCTAAGGCACCTGTTCAGGCGTTGGTTGTAGAACTGAAGGCTGAATACAAACGTGTGGAGGATGAGGTAGTGAAACTGATGGAGAGCTCTGGTAAGTGCTTAAACAGACTTAAAGAGATAGCACTGAAGCCGAATCCTCTCTCTACTCCAGAGTACATTGACATGCTGATTGAGGGAGAGAAATCTGAGGCCAAAGATGGCTGGAAGCAACGAGTTGACTACCTGATAACCATGAGAGAAAACGCAGTGATCATGTCTAAAGTAGGCAAAGGAGAGAAACTCCTCAAACGTCAAGAATCTCAAATCTAGGCCTACCAAAACCATGATGAGACCAAAGAGGATTCCATCAAGACCAAGACGAGACCTATTCTGACATGTATATAAAAATAACTGGAAAGGATTGTGAGTGACACTGATCAAGGCTCAGACGGGACCAAGACTTTTTAATGGCTATAGCCAAGACAACAGAGTTACGACGACACAAGTTCACGGGACCTGTAGTTTATTGTTTTCTGAGCTTAACTAGAAACTGTTGTAGAAGAACTGATTTGTTTTAGAACATAGACAGTAAACCTTGAAATAAATGCTGAATGAGAGATTGTATTGAGTTACAGAAGCCAGTGGAACAGAAGCTAGACAGGAAGTGAAGTCAGGACTTCAGCTCTCATTAGAGTGCTCCAGGGATGATGTATTTTTTGTAGGCCAACCAGGAAGTTAGCATCGCCCTGGTTCTCTCGACAAAAAGCCAATGGGATTGTTCCATTGGGTTTTGGATTATTGCAGAAAATGAACTCTGTGGCAAACAAACGTTTATGATACTCACAGTTTGTTACGTAAGATAATCTTCACAAATGAACAGCACTTTATGATTTTTGAAGTGTGAATGCAATCGCCAGAATTAACAAGGCAAAAGTGAGCATTGCTCACATACCTCCGCTCACTGCTTGACCCCTGCTAAAGTAGGACTGAAGGTTTTGCCCTTTTCTAACCACCAAAAGGCACAACTAGACCACACTGTCAACTATGATACCAAATATGAAGTTCCTAAGTTAAATAGTTTTTGAGTTCTACTCCGGAAACAAAAGTGTGACACACGAACGGACGGAAGGACACGCGGAGTGCTATATACCCCCGACTACGTTGTCGCGGGGGGTATAAAAAGCTAACGTGAGGCTATAAACAAACTACACCACGGTCTCATCTGTGCGAGTAAACACAACGAGGCTGTAAAGGCGGACGAGTCGGCGTGATGACGTTTAGTAGTCTCATTTAGCCACTTGTTAACAACCGCCTTTTTTAAGACACATAAAAGCTTCAAAATTCACCAGTGGGATATTTATTGACGTATTTTATGTCGTAGAACAAAACGTTAAAATCTCTTCAGCTTGTGTTAACCACAGACCTTATTTCAGACATCTAACTAAAAACCCATTGACATCCAGACGAGGGAACCAGAAGTGCTAAAATGCTAACTCATTTCCTGGTTTCAGGACTCATTCCTGTAGCACTCTATTCTAAGAAATGTATATCGTCACATCACAGGTGGTAAAATTTTAGTTTTTAGGTCTAGGGGATGTAATTACCACGAAGCCATCCAGCTGTACTAGCTACTAACAGGCCACAATATTAACCCTTCGGTTGCCACCAACAAGAAAGGATGTAGGCTTTATACGAACCTTGATGAGCTCACCTTACTTCCTGCAGTCCATAAAGAGTTTATGGCTCCCAGCGATTAAATTACAATCACTGTCCTGCTCACTGCAGCCAAAAAGTACCCATCCTTAATCTGCTTTTGCCGTTTTTGCTGTGCAGTCATGTCAGCGATGATAAAACTGAATGAGAGGTCACTCCCACCTCCTCAGTTGGCTGTCAAGGCATTGATTGCAAAAGTGAAGGCTGAACATCATGTTGTGCAGGCCGAGTTAGTGAAACTGATAGAGAGCTCGGCCAAGTCTCTGAACAGACTTAAAGAAATTTAGCCAAATAGGCTACTCCCTCCATTCCAGAGAACATTGACGTGCTGATTGAAAGAAATCTGAGGCAAAGCCTGGCTGGAAGCAACCAGTTCAGTCCCTGATAACCATGAGAGAAAAAGCAGAGCATGTGTCTCGATACCGAGAGACTTAAATGACTTTGAGGAAGAAAAGCTCAATCATAAATGTGTGGGAGATAAAGAGTGAAACTGTTCACAGTTTTCTTTTTTACAAACGTATTCCTGCCGGAGTTACTTGCTATTTTTGTTCCGTTTACTAAAAAGAAAAACACACATTTACCATGTGTGGTGATAAATGTTAAAGTGTGACCACATTTTGTGCTGAAACCATTAACTTCCTGACACCAATGTAAAAGTTTAAACCTGCAGGTTTATTAACTCAGCAATCTGAATACTGAAAATGTGATAGTATTTTTCTATTTTCTATTATGATCATTTAATTATATTTTCATGAAAAGGTTTAGATATATCTACACTGCACCCAGTTTACATTGGTCTATACTGGGTTTTAAACAGGAATTAATTTAAAACTCGCTATTTGCTAAGTTTTGTTTTGTTTAAATCTGCTCTTATCTTATTTTTAAATTTGAAAAATATCGTTAATGTGAATCCCTGTTAACAATTCTATTGATGTGCATTGAATTGCATTTTATTGTTGTGGAGTAATAAGGTGAATGATGGAGAAATGATTCACAATAAATCATATCTGATATATATATAAATACAATCTGTGTTGTCTGCTGTCCTCTGATGTGTCACTGTGTTCTTTGGCCCTCTGCAGTTAACTTTCAAATCAGCCTTCATACTGGTGGCATCAACTTCAAATCATCGAAAATGATCTTCATTTTCTCAAATAGTTTGAGATCTTTTGGGCTAGACTTTTACACCAAGCAGTTATAACAACTTCAAACATTCAGAAATTTACTGTAAATATCAAAGATATGCAACAAAGTTGACCATATATACACACAATATATTCATTGAAGAAGATGGAGGTTAAACTGGACAGTTTTGCATTCCCACTAACCTATATAGATAGCTAGACAGCTAGACAGACAGATAGACAGATAGACAGATAGACACATGGACAGATAGACAGATAGACAGATAGACACATAGACAGATAGACAGACAGATAGATAGACAGATAGACAGATAGACACATGGACAGATAGACAGATAGACACATAGACAGATAGACAGACAGATAGATAGACAGATAGACACATGGACAGATAGACAGATAGACACATAGACAGATAGACAGATAGATAGACAGATAGACAGATAGACAGATAGATAGACAGATAGACAGATAGACAGATAGATAGACAGATAGACAGATAGACAGATAGATAGACAGATAGACAGATAGACAGACAGACAGACAGATAGACAGATAGACAGACAGACAGACAGACAGACAGACAGATAGACAGATAGACACATAGACAGATAGACAGATAGACAGATAGACAGATAGACAGACAGACAGACAGACAGATAGACACATAGACAGATAGACAGATAGACAGATAGACAGATAGATAGACAGATAGATAGACAGATAGACAGATAGACAGGCTGTAGCTTGGATTATAATTATAGCCATGGGATGATATATTGTGGCTCTAATAAGGAAAAAGGTAACACCTGCCCACTACTCCATGCCACAAAATGTTATTAATGACTACTGTTAATGATTCTGACCTGACGAAGATCTAAGTAGGGTTGAAACGTAGTCATTTATACATTTTTTTGTGGCATGGAGTGGTGTAGATGCGTTACCTTTTCCTTATTGACGCTGTGTTGATACGATATTACAAAGGAAATGCAAAAACTTAATACAATGGAATGCAAAATCGGAATCAGAATTAGTTTTATTGCCCAAATATGTGTACACATACAATGAATTTGACTCTGGTTCAGGGTTGGAAATTAGCGCCAGCCAAATGCTGGTAAAATATGCAAGTGGCTGCTAGATTTGCTTCAATCACCAGCCAAAAAAACAATGGTAGTCTTTTGAGTGGCTGCTAGATTTTGGAATTCACAGCCACAGCGGCAAGTGGACAAAAAGAAATAATTTCCAACACTGCTCTGGTTTTTCGTTGTTCACTTTGATTTGTTATCAGCCCATTAAAAGGCTGTTATCAGTTGTTATCACGGCCATTCTAATGCTTCAGACGGGCCAAACTGTGCCTACCCACGTGTTGAAAGTGAAACGGTTGCAGTTTTAAACACTTGCTTAACGTTGTGAACAAACCACTTGGTTAGGTTTAGGAAAAGATCATAATAAGAATAAGTATGTTTTTTACATAGGTTACGTATGCAAGTTAAAATAAGTCAATGTGTTGACTCGGGCTGCACGATTAATCGAACGTTTATCGAAATTGCAATATGGCTGACTGCAATCAATGAAAATGAAAATTATGATGTAATAACTATTGTCGCGGATGGGTTTACATTGTAGTTAATTGAACGCCCGGTGTGTTTCATACAGAGGCTGCCTTGTGCGGCGGTATTACACCCGGACGGCCGTGACAAGGTGTAGCGAATGATGACTGTGTAAGATGAAGAATATGAAATGTGATAATGAAAACAATGACCATATATATCATAATTCTTAAACTTCATCCAGAAACTGCTTACATGACCCCCAGGGCAAATAATGGAGTTGATAAACCCCCAATTTATGACCCGTCCTGACCACGTGAAGTGTTTTTCTCTGAGTTACGGGACAAAGGTCAAAGGCTGGGTTTCTCCCTGAAACTCAGAGAAGCGATGAAGACACCCGATACACTGAATATACAAAAGTAGGTTTTATGGCCTTCTTGATTTATGACTTGCAACGCATTCCTTTGCAATCACAGACACACAAAACACATGCCGCTGTGTCTAAAACCAAATGAAAGTGACACTTAATGCAAATTAAAATGTACATTCATTTTGGTGATATGCTTAGAACATATAGAATTAAGTTCATGATAATCAACTCTGTTTACAAGTTTCATGTTATGTTGGTCATTTTTATCTCATTGACACCGGATGTCTGCTTCATGAGAACAACACCTCCTCCTTCTCGATTGCTCTCACCCACATTGTGTGACTGTTTGATATTTTATCCCTTCATTTACTGTGTAATGAGCACACTTATACAGTAAATCAACATGTATACGCCTGTCTGTGTAGTGTTTGCATACCTACATGTTTCGATAACAAGGTTTATCTGTGTTGTGTGATTGGTTAATTTGTTTTAATTCAATTGATCAAGTTTTAATCAGTGGTTTATATCCTGAGTGTCTGATATCTATTTGTAGCACATGAAGCCCAGATATCAAATATGGAAGAATTAATTATGTGAAACAAATAAACTAGCATTAATCCTGCTAAAGAAGTTCAACTGAAAGAATCAGTATAGTTGTCAGATGGGAGGAGAAAGCTGTTTCCCGCCAACTAAACGCCGCACCCCTTTCTCAAATGATAAGAAGGAGAAGACATCAGCTAGTCTTTGTGGTCTGCTCTTGGAGCGGTGTCCCTTTGCTTACCCCCCTTCTCTCCTGCAAAACCAGGGAAGGGGGGCGTAGAAGGGGGGTGAGAAAGAACACGACCGGGGACACAGGCTGCTCGCCGTCCTGAGGACCGGAGGCTCAGCACCTCCCGCCAGGCTGAGATCGTCATCCAGCCTACCTGAATATGGCTAAAGAACCTTCCTTGCCAAACCATCTGTTGTGCTACTCTGTCGCCTTGCCGCTATTCTCTGAGGGCTGAGACAGCCCTACTGTATCCACGACGTGCTGGTGGTACCAGCCAGTGTGAAGAAAAGAGACTTTAAAGAAAGACTTTAAGTCAAGAACCTTTTGAACGTAGTGACCCCTCCAGCTACGAGAGGGGGGTCTGAAGAAATGACACAGAGATGCTGCACCAGACAGAGAGAGACGGAGATGGAACAATGCATGGAGGTAACGTGCCAGTCGACCATATCCGAGGACGCCAAAGAGAGCAACTGAGGGAGAGAAACGACTCAATCCGGGTCGTACAAGTTGGAGCCAAAAGATCCAAAATGGCGTGTTCCAGACAGAATGTGACACCACTCTACTCCAAACAGCACAACCTCCTTCCACACCAGCCTACTCAGCGAGGGTGATGTATAGATGCATTTTCAGAAGAGAAAGAGTTTGATGACTAGACTAATAAACAACTTCAGTCAATTAATAAATAAGGTCAGTTTACAAAAATGGATAATCAATGTTAAACACAAGAAGAATTAGGAAATCCATCCGCAAATTCTAAACTTGAATTAGACCACGCCTAAATTTATAAGATGAAACTGCTTCTCAATCTTCCCTGGTGCTTCTTAAACTATCTGCTGCTGAACGGTACATTAATATCAAAACTACATTTAGTTGATAGGCAAATGTCAAAATCCAATCAGAGGGATTTTAGTCGCTGAATTGACCTGGTCACATTTAATTTGTTTCTATCCATAAATGTTCATTATTGCATTCCCTGTAATCCCTTAATTATCCTTTATTCATTTCATTCCTTTTTCCTTTTGTTTTATCATTTATTCAATTTTATTCTGTCAGTAGTTTAGTCATGTAGTTAGTCAAATAAACACCTCATTTTATAAAGAACTTGATTACTTGATTTTGTGTGTGTATATAAACAATTCAAATCACTGGTCACTATGCCCAAGAACTCCGTAGCAACACTGAGATTATGAGACTCAACTGATTGATATCAAATTGTGAATTTTCCCCTGTTTTTTATAAAACTGGGTGACACCTGGGTAAAGTATGATATTAAAGTAACTGTGTGTGATATTTGAAGCTGAGTGTCACCACTCTCCTTCATCTTTTAAGACAATGTATGGGTTTATGATTAATAATTGTGGGTTATTAATTATAGATAAATATTTTGATATTAATTAATGTTTGATTATTAATCTGCTCTATGCAATAACGCTACATAACGCTACAAAGGCCTCGGTATCTGACGTCCTGGGAATGAGAACGAGCTGAAATAGACATACAGCTAAAAACAAGGACAATAAAGCTGGACAAAGACAAAACAAACATTTAACTACTATGTGTGGATACTATACTGTATATATATATACCATATCGTCATACAACGGTTTGTATGATATCCTACGAAAAGTGATTACTGCGCCTGCACAACGCGCTGCAGTACAGAACCTGTTTAGGCAACAACACTACTTTGTTGTCAAATCAGCAGTTTCCTGGGTGAAAGTCCGGTGTTTTTGGACCCACCTATCCACCCTAACCTCCTCCTTACGTGGACTTTGTCGCTCTTTCTACCACGTCACCTGTCTTGGCTAACAATTAAATGGATTACATATTAATTAATTATCTGGGTTATATAAAAATTATAGTGCCTTACTTTTCACAGGTATAGCTACGAACACTGTATGAGAACAGCTCAAAACTGTATATACACACGTATAGACACTAGAATGTACATAAACATATACACTAGACACTGTTGGAATAAAAATGGAATGATGAACAGGTTCCTCTATGGAGGTAGGTGGTTATGAAAATGTATTGCAAGATAATGCAAAAGTATTGAGGATTGCAAAAGTAGTTATTACAAAAAAACATTCTCACCATGACTCTTTCTGGGGCTCCATAGAATAAACTAGTAAAATGTATGAAACTTCTCTAACCTTTTGGTTTGATAAACTCCTGTAAATCCAAATCTAATGGCAAACTTAAAAAACAAAAACCAAAGAGTCTTTTTCATCTTTTATAAAAAGTGACAACCTGTTTGTTTCTTTCCTGTTAATTATTATTATTTACTTTACTGCTGCAACAAGACAATTTATACATGCAACCAATCAACGTTCATGTTCTGTGTCTGAAGGAGCTACAGTTGTTTACCATTTCATTGTGCAACCCTGTGTTGTAAAATGACAATTAATGAACCTTGATACATTTGGGATTATGATAAACATCAGACTCTCAATAAACAAGGCAAAAGTGAGCATGGTTCACTTAGTGTGATCTCATTTATGTTATCATGTGCGTGCAAACAACAGATTTACTTTTACTTTCAAGGTGAGGTTTCAAGGAAATGGTCTCGCTAGTTGTAAATGTGTGTGTGTGTATAAAAGGAGCTACAGAGTGAACTGAAGTAGAACTCGACCTCCCATCCCGATCAGAGACGAACTGAGCGGTAAGTTGCTGATTTCACTGATCGGTTAGAACAATGTTTTATGTTTCAGTGTTTATATGATAGTGAAGATATTAGTTGTATAAATATAATTGCATGATTTAATTTCAGTTTTAGAATTATTTGTTTGTGTTTCTTGTTTTTGTGTCAAAGCTCCCAGTTTTTTTTTGTTTTGTTAAAATCAGGTTTGACAAACTCAAATGGTTGATTCCTAATGTAAGAAAAGGCATCAATTGTTCATTGTGACTTCCCAACAAAACTTCATAAGACAAAACCCAGAATAAATATTATTAAGAGTATTCTTTTTAGTAAGAAAAATGTATCTTTGAAAAGTTCACAGATTTCAGAATCGATTCATCATTCAAAAGATTAAAGTGGGAAAACTACTTTCAGGCTCTTTGTCCATTGCCGAATCATTCACTTACGTTTATAGTCCACTAAACTGCAATATGAAACATAACTGGACTTTAAGCTAATCGATCATCTTATAACTGTTTGATCACAAGGGCTTAATCTCCACTGGGGACGTGGGGGACGTCCCTCTCACTTTTCAAGATCCTAATTTTGTCCCCTTCACTTTTAATATTAAGAGTAAATTTTCTTACAAAGTCTCAATTAACATCATCCTCTGAAGAAAGAAATGTTGACACACTTATCTAAGCTGCCTTCAAATACAACCGTGCACTCAACCAGTCACAAAGCAGCCTGCTACAAATAAAAGAGCCACAGACTTTGAACAACCACATTAGCTTTCCTGCTAAGGTGTCCTCATCTCTGGCATTTTATTTTGTTTATTTTTTTATTTTATGCGCGCCATATATGTATGTGTTGGATATATATATTCCTCTTTAATATATTTATATTGACCCAGTCAGAAAACATGTTGGCATTGTGCCATGGGATATGTTGAATGTCGACGTTTCTGAACAAAAAATACGTTTCATAAATGTTTCATATCAGCCTCATATCACACTTGCAGAAACGCACAATGTCACATGGTTAGCGTTGTGAAACGATTGGTTGGGTTTAGGCTAAACTACTTGGTTAAGGTTAGAAAAAGGATCATGGTTTGTGTTAAAATAATAACCTAACAACATAACATAACCATAACAATGTAACGTAACAACATAATGTGACAACGCAACAATCTTGTTACGTAATAAGCGTTAAGTCAACGTCAACATTTGGTTTCATATGGGACACGAACAGCGGTGTCCTGGGTCAAAGTCCTGTGTTTATTTGTTGCGTCCATGGCTTGTAAGCTACGAGTTGGTTTACTTTGTCTCTTGTTCCCCTGCCGGGGCTCAGCCTGCCAGCTGCTGTCAATCAAACACAGATCAACATGTCCCTCCACCTGCTGAGAGGAAAAGGAGCATTTCTAATATTTTGCCAAAGATCTTAATGATAAAAATCTATCTACAAATATGAAAAACACACTGACATTCATTTTTGACTGCCAAAGGGATGACTAAATGTGACTAAATGTTGGACTTTAAAATAGAATAACTGGAACTTTGTACTTGTTTTATTTTAGGAATTTGGAGAACAAGGTGTACATCCCAGCCTCGGGTCTGACCCTGTCGCCGGTTCACTGATTCTCCTTCCTTGGACCACTTTTGGTAGGTCCTGACCACTGCAGATCGGGAACATCCCACAAGAGCTGCAGTTTTGGAGATGCTCTGACCCAGTTGTCTAGCCAGCACTATTTTGCCCTTGTCAAAGCCACTCACATCCTTGAGTAAATAGTAGTACCAGTATGCATCTTTTCGGACGCACTGAACTGTAATTACCAAGTCCAAAAATATATTACGCCCACAGCAAAGGGACATCTTATACACACACTTAAATTGAGGCGTTATTGACCTTAAAGAGCTGTCCGTCAACATCTGTTATGAACGTTGTCATCACTACCGCATTGCATTGTGGGATATTTATGCTGCTGTAGTGTCAAACATTTGCTAACTGTAATATTTCACTGTAAATAGTATGCAATTCATGTACTACTGGTTTCATACTAAGGTTTCGGACTGTTTTAGCGTACTAAATATCATGTAAGTGTGGAATTTCAGACGTAACCTAAGTCTTTTCTTTACTCCTGCAGGATTTCATCATTTGAGTCCTCTGATTGCCTCAGGCTGCTCATACTGGTGCTCACTTGGCTTCCTCTGGCAGGTAGGCAGGAACAACTATCACACTGACTTTGGGGACCCTTTTCCATAGTTTTGTGTTATCACTGTGTATACTGTAGATCCCAACAGACCTTTTTTCAAGGAATACATTTCAACATGTTAAAAGCAGGAAAAGCATAGGTGGAATCAAAAAAGCACAGGACTTTCACCCAGGCAGCCCGTTCGCACGAAAAGGCATATGAATGACACAATAATGCAGAAGGCATTTAGCGTGCAATAAGAACGCCTTTCTTGCTTTTGACGTGTCATTTGTACGCACTGTAGTTGTACTGACTGCAATGTAAATGCATCCACATGAATATGCTACACTCATAGCTAGTGACGTAGCATAAAAAGTGAGAAAACGTGCTTATGGTGGGAGGGAGGGGAGGAGGATGGGTCCAACAAACACAGGACTTTCAACCAGGAGACCGGTGTTTGAGACCGGTGTTTTTTTTTGTAAGTTAGGTTAGTGACGTGACATTTGTCACGTGTTTTTTAGTGATGTTTCTAATGCATTTGTTGTACTTCTGTGACGTTGTTTTCGTACGTTATTTACTTTTATTTACGTAATTTTACGTTTTGTTGGCTCAATCAATGTAGGGGTTTGAGAACAGGTGTAATGTGCTATTTTTGCCGTATTTTTTGAGAACAGTTTTAAAAGACAATAAATCAAGATGAGCTCTAACTTCTCCTTTCTTTGCTAAGCAACAAGACACTTGTATCTTCACAGTTTACAGTTCAAAATTAATGTTATTTCAGGAAGCCTGGCAATACACTATTAATACACTATTTTTATGATGTTTCTGGGCACCACTCTGGTACTCTTACTGCTGATATGTAGCTCTGTTGCCAACTGCTTAAATTTGTCAGTTGGACTCAAAGATATTGTCCAATAATGTGTTAAAAGGGAAATTATGCCCCCCAAAAAAGATTGGAACCATTTTTTCCCACATTAATATTGTTTCTCGACATACACCGTATCTGTGCCCTACTTACTCTCACTTTTAGTCATTGTGATCTGAGCCTGTGCTAGTTTTCGTGCTGCACTAGTAGCAATAGGTAGCACAGAAATGGTGCTGAAGCTGAGAGTTGAATTTTGCACATTTTGATTTTTGTACTTGTCATCTTTTGCAGATTTGGACCTGCGAGCACTTCACTTCAAGAGCAGAAGACATACACTTTTACTGCACAGATTACAAGTCTGAAATATGTTCTGATTAGGCCTAGCTACCTCTTCAGAGGGTAGGTCCTGGTATCATCTGATTGTATATTTAGTACTTCTAAAACAAAGTGCAGACTTTGATGGCTGGGAATTTTTCCAAACGCCATAAATGGCTGGCTGATGCTGTTAAAGCAAAAAGAAGACCACCAAAACCTGAGACAGGGCCACTCCCTGTTTATACAGTTTCCCTGAAGGAAGAACCAATCAATGTAGATGGGTTCAAACGTTTCAGTTTTGGGAAAGAGTCCAAACCTGGTACATCTAATCGCACGATAATGGTCCTCGGAGCGACTGGGGCTGGGAAGTCAACTCTCATCAATGGGATGATCAATTACATCCTAGGTGTTAAATGGGAGGATTCATATCGGTTTAAGTTAGTTGATGAGGGTCAGGGGAAATCACAAGCTGAAAGCCAGACCTCTGAAGTCACTGTGTACAAGATCAACCACCAGGATGGTTTTGAAATAGATTGCTCACTGACCATTGTGGACACTCCAGGCTTTGGAGATACAAGAGGCATAGCAAGAGACAGAGAGATCACAGAACAGCTACGTAATCTCTTCTCTGCTGAGCACGGCGTCAGTGACATTGACGCTGTGTGTTTCGTAGCTCCGGCTGCTTTAGCACGACTCACACCATCACAGACATGTGTGTTTGATTCTATGCTCTCGATCTTTGGCAAAGATGTGGCGGAAAACATCCGGATTCTGGTGACATTTGCAGACGGCCAGCAGCCAGCAGTTCTACAGGCAATCAATGCTTCAGGTGTCCCATGTCCTAAAACAAAGAACGGGCTGCCAATTCACTTCAAATTCAACAATTCAGCGTTGTTTGCAGACAGCATGAGTGATGAAGATGAAGGAGGAGAATTTGATAAGATGTTTTGGGACATGGGGACAAAAAGCATGAAGAGGTTCTTTGTTGCTTTGAATGTCATAGAAACCAAAAGCTTGACAATGACAAAGGAGGTCCTCAGAGAAAGAAAGCAGCTTGAGAATACATATGAGAACTTGCAGAGGCAGGTTAAAGTTGGGTTAGCCAAGCTTGAGGAGCTAAAACAGACAGCTGCGATACTTAAAGATCATGAGGCAGAGATCAGCAGAAATGCGGACTTTGAGATCGAAGTCATTGCCAGAGAGTGTTTTGAAGAAGATATTTCTGGTACAGCAATTTTTGTCACCAATATTCTGACGTTCCACTTCACCTGCGACAAGAATTGTTCCTATGCAAATGATACAGATAAAAAACGCTGCAGTGCAATGGGATCAAATGGATACTGTGAAGAGTGTCCAGGCAAATGTTATCGGAATGTACATTTTAATGAGAAGTACAGATGGGAATATAAGGATGTTAAAAAAAAAAGAACAGTGGAAGTGTTGAAAGAAAAGGACCTGAAAGTCTCAGAGGCTAAGGTACCTGTTCAGGCGGTGGTTGTAGAACTGAAGGCTGAATCCAAACGTGTGGAGGATAAGGTAGTGAAACTGATGGAGAGCTCTGCTAAGTGCTTAAACAGACTTAAAGAGATAGCACTGAAGCCGAATCCTCTCTCTATTCCAAAGTACATTGACATGCTGATTGAGGAAGAGAAATCTGAGGCTAAGCCTGGCTGGAAGCAACGAGTTGACTACCTGATAGCCATGAGAGAAAACGCAGAGAACGCAGAGATCAGGTCTAAAGTAGGCAAAGGAGAGAAACTCCTCAACCGTCAAGAATCTCAAATTTAGGGCAAAAATCAAGACCAGTGCCAACCAAAACCATGATGAGACCAAAGAGGATTCCATCAAGACCAAGACGAGACCTATTCTGACATGTAAATAAAAATAACTGGAAAGGATTGTGAGTGACACTGATCAAGGCCCAGAAGGGACCAAGACTTTTTAATGGCTATAGCCAAGACAACAGAGTTACGACGACACAAGTACCCACACTCCTGTAGTTGAAATAAAATCATTAAATCTATGCAAGAACAACACAAAACGTCAAATTAGTTTTTACTTTACTTAAAGCAAACAATGACCACTTAGTGTGACTCATAATCACGCTATAACAGTCATTATAAAGCATGACAAAAAGATAATGCATTACAACAATGGGAATTATAACACACTATGTTCCTTGCAAAAAAAATTCAATGAGTAACCAGCAATTATGAAACTTGACCTTAGAAGTCATTATAAAATGCTTTGTGTTTATAACTATAATTATACAGTGCTAGTAACTTCTAATCTTTATAATACATTATAAAATATTTTAATGTATAACAACTACAGGAATTATAATACACTATAATCCTTGCAAAAAATGTCAATGAGTAACCAGCAATTATGATACTTGACCTTAGAAGTCATTATAATGCCTTATAGACAGTTGCGTCATATAAAGTAAGAACATGTTTTAACATTGACATGTTATGTATTCAGTCATGAGTGTTCAGCGTTCAACTAAACAAACAGTTTAAATTGTGTCAGATGTGTGTTGTATTGTGTTAATGCAACTCGGCCTCCTCAAATTAATTGAGTAGCCACAACAGAGTTTTGAAGTTGTCTGAACTAGAATGTGATAATTTGCTTTAGTGGAAATAAACGGAGTAAATGAAAATGAAGTGGTAATATTTGTGTAAAGAAGATGGATTTAAGTTAGTTTCAATTAAATCAGATACATTCCATTAACACATTTTCATAAGCTTAGAGAAAAGCATCATTTGAGTGTAAAATACTTCATAGATTTAAGTTCAATTAACTGAATGGAATTCGTATTATTAACTTTATTTACCCTAACAATAAATACTTGAGTTACTTGGTCTCATACCGAAGATTTTTTTCATGCTTAAATTGTTTGAGCTAATAAACTTGAATGGTTTAAGGCAATTGGTTTCCTCAAACAGTTTGAGTTGAACTAACTCGTCAGGTTTTTACAGTGTATTCCACACTGCACTACCACCAGTTAGTCACCAAAAAATGAATTAGTCCCAACCACAAGTGCGCTGGGTATCAGGAAAATGGGGCTCCAATACTTTTAAAATGTTTTTGAATAAGATTGAAAAAAAGAATAGATAGAGGCTGAAACTAGCCCATAACTGTTTATTTATAAAGAGATAGCACAGGTGTACGTTGAAACATGTGCTCAACCATCTACACTACAAAGAGAGCCCACTTATACTGGTAGAAAAGCGAAATAACGATGCTGTGACAGCAGAAGGGGTCGGAGCAGTCACAGCCAGTTAGATTCAGAATCAGATGATTAATGTCAAAGTGCCACTAGTGATGATGAAATGAAGAAATCAAAGTGAATCAACACCAACGTCTTAGCTTTAAGCCTCTTAAACTCTTCGTGTTGGTTCTTCAGCCATAATAACGTTGTAAATTCTATGGTATAGTGTATGCCACAGTAACTGTATTGTATTTTGGAGTCTATGTATGCCAAAGTGGCCATACATTAAATGTATTTTGCATGTTTTGTTTTTGTTTTTACCAAATAAAACACAATGATTTGAACAAATTTTGCAGTTGCAACCAGTTTTGTTCAATAGCAGCTTCTTTTAAACTTTTTAATTGTGCTCCTAACTTTAATGACTACTGACATGAAAGCTATTTATGTGTATTGAATTACATGTTATTGTCCTGTGGTTTAATTAAGTGGTTATGGTTGCATTATGGAAAAACAATTGAATAATGAACAGTTAATAAAATTAAAGTTTTAGTCCCGCCTTTAGTTTTTTCTAGAGCTGTCAAAGTGAACGCAATAGTAACGCGTGTATGCAAATTCGTTTTAACGCCTCTAATTTCTTTAACGCATTAATGCACTCGATCTTTCAGAGGTTGTAGCGTGTTTTAAAGCTAGAGTAAAGATCCTAGCATCAAATGAAACTACAAAAACCTAATGAATCCATCGGTACCAACCATACTAGCTTGTCATGAAGGAGGTTAAATAACGCTCCAAACTTGCGCTACATTTTGGTGAGGACAAACTGGCATGTCCATTTTCAAAGGGGTACCTTGACCTCTGACCTCCAGATATGTGAATGTAAATGGGTTCTATGGGTACCCACGAGTCTCCCCTTTACAGACATGCCCACTTTATGATAATCACATGCAGTATAAATGTGTTATTCCTATTCTAAAATGGTGTATCTGAATATTTCTGCATACTGGGATCCCTAAACAGTATAAAATTACATAAATTGGGTCTCACTGTAAAGCTGAGACTCTGGTGGATCCAATGAGCCCAACTGTATTCATGTGTGATGATGTTAGTCCCCATAGGAGACATTTCATTGATCTCACTGTATAAAATGACCTGGGGTGACCTCTAGGATAATCACAGCCTCATGAAACTTCACAGCCACAAACTAGAGACCTAGAGCATTCAGAGGATGGATGGATCAGACTAGAGACCTAGAGCATTCAGAGGATGGATGGATCAGACTAGAGACCTAGAGCATTCAGAGGATGGATGGATCAGACTAGAGACCTAGAGCATTCAGAGGATGGATGGATCAAACTAGAGACCTAGAGCATTCAGAGGATGGATGGATCAGACTAGAGACCTAGAGCATTCAGAGGATGGATGGATCAAACTAGAGACCTAGAGCATTCAGAGGATGGATGGATCAAACTAGAGACCTAGAGCACTCAGAGGATGGATGGCTTTCCTAGCTAGATTGACAATAAGGAGGTTTCTGAGCAGTTTACACAACACAAGTGCTCGCCATCCAATCGCCGAAAAATGCAATTCTTGCAAGATATCTCCAAAATGTCAAAAGTTTTTGATCCCAAATTACTGTGGTATTTTGGAGGGTTTATTGATCGTTTTTTATCAATTCTCCAGTGTTCAAAAATTGTTAAATTTAGCACTAAGCACCAAGACACTTTACATTACGATCATGTTGAGGAACTATAAACTAACTATAAGTTGAGATAAAAACATTTAAGATTTCAAACATACTCCACTGAATGTAAGCCTTTGAATTTTAACAGTGACGTACTTACCGTGTCGACGATGACAACATCATTCTCGTCATAAGATAAGATAAGATAAGATATTCCTTTATTAGACCCGCAGTGGGGAGATGTGCAGTGTACAGCAGCAAAGGGGATAGTACAGAAGCGTCAGCTAACACAGTAAAAAAAAAAAGCGCTAAACAAAGTGAAACAAAATATGAACCATTTAAATAGAAGGAAGTATAAAAATAGGAGGAGTATATACAGTATTGACAATAAACAGACTATTAACTAGTGGAAACATTTCACAGTGAGAATGAAATGAAATTCCACCTGAAAATATTGCACAGTATGAATAACATGGTGGCGTGCTTTTGATGGTATCATCTTCATGACATCATGATGCCAGTCTCCTCCATTGACCTCTCTGCTGTATTGATCAAAGGTGAACATGTTTACAGCAACAGAACATTTTTTTAATAATATATATAGCAAGGTTTGCTGTCCAGTATCCTCTGTATGAATTTGTGCTCAAAGTAAAAGGTACTTAAATAAGTTGAATGCCCTCTCTTCTTCTCAGTGTCAGAGTCCATCACTGAGGTAGATCCACGTTGTTATTGTTGCGTTTGGACTGCTGCTGGAAAAAGCTAAATAAGTTAGTTGTCAATATATTGTATTCCCACGACATTAGTCATTTATCCTATAAGTACACCTATGCAATTATAATCCATTTATAATTTGCCATAATTACACTATGCATGATAGAGCTGACCCGAATGCTTCGAAGCTTCGACCTCCAAATCATTTTCAATCGACTTTCTGCGAAGTACCCGTATGTTCCGATCTGAAATATGCTGTTGGCAGAAGAGCTACGGACTGTGATTACTCGGAGCAGCATTGGGAATGAATTACAATAAAATACAAACAGGGCCTATATTTCTTGCTTTTTAATAAATCGCTAAATTTGTCGCCAGTAGTAGTACTCAGATGAAAACGGAAAGCATTCCGGTTGTCATTGCGACAGCGGCGCCAACGATAACACCACTTGGAAACACTGTGGGGAGTAACTTCATCTACAAATATTGTTGTAAAAACAAGGGATACCACATACAGCTACAGTCACCAGCTAACATTTGTTAGCTAATGCTAAAGGATATAAGTATTTTTTTAAATTATGGATTGTAAAATGGGTGTTACTAGCTAATATTAATATATAGTTGAGACGCTAACACCATAGATATGTATACGTAGATTGCCGCATTGGCCTTTGGATCGTACGTCAGCGTCGCCGCCATATTGGGGAGGTCAGGACTGGACTGTAAACACATAAAAGTGAACAGGAGAGCTGCCGTTTTACTATATAAAAAGCACTATAACATCTACATTTCTCAACCGATTTCATTTTCAGGCCATATTCATATTCATATTGAAGTGTTTATAATCCACGTGGAGTACTGTAGGTCAGATTACCCCAGATTAATGGTTCATTAACATTACATTTCTGCTTCCAGTTCATGGATCACCGGCCGGTCTGTCTGTTGATATGGTATTAAAAAGTCGTACTCTCATAATGCGTTTTCCTTTAAGAATGATTCACATCAACAACATTACAGTTTAAGTTACATCTTTACAAAACATTTGCTTCCATAGATCAAATAAGAGCCAGCTAGCTAGTTATTGTTAGCTATTCCTCAACCAAAGCTTATAGATCTTCATCAGATAAGAGCTAGCTAGCGTTTGCTATTGATAGCTAATGTTATTGATGTTCATGAGTGTGTTCCAATCCACGTACTTCCAGAAGTACACTTCAATGTAGTGCACTGTGTGCACTCTGTACTCACTTGAGTAGTGCGTGTATTTCAGCGGGGTAGGGTCGCCTCAAATAGAATACTCTGCAGCGCACTGACCGGAAATGACGATCGCAACATTTGACCGCGGCTCGCTACCCGCCACAATATCTTCTGAAAAAAAATGAAAGCAGAGTGGAAATTACGTTTCCTACGTCGTCGCCTACGATGTGTCCTCCTGTTAGCTGAAAATGCACCGGTATGTTTACGTATAGTTTTATTCTGTTATCTACGTATGTTTGAATAGTGGTCGTGGCTCCGCCTCTTCCGCTACGTAGCCAAGATGGCGACAGTTGAGTGTGGAAAGTGTCCAGCGTTCCACACTCAACCATCTGACCGTTAGAGTACAACATCCGGGTACTTTGAGTGCACTGCATTTTGCCGTACTTCCCAGTGTGAACGCACTTATGCACTCAAAGTAGTAAGTGTAAGAAGAGAAGTACGCGGATTGGAACACACTGCATGTCTAACATAATATTGTGTTTAAAACTTGAAATTTACGATATGTGTCTAATATCGCAAACAATAAATCTCATCTCATGTCTTGGGTTTTGGAACAGTAACCTTAACTCTCAGCAAAATGTATTATTTTCCACCATGTAAGCCATTCAGTTCATGCAATGTTAAGCTAAGCCAACGTTGACACACACTCTTTTGAGCGTTTAGCGGCGATCATAGCCTAGTATCGAGATTTTGAGTAACTTTCTTTTTCTACTCCTCGTAGATCATAAATCCTTGAATATAAAAATGACTCATTGAAATCGGTTGAGAAATGTAAATGTTATATTTCTTTTTATCCAGTAAAACGGCAGCTCTCTGGTCACTAGTATGTGTTTACAGGCCAGTCCTGACCTCCCCAATATGGCGGCGACGCTGACGTACCTCAGTAACGGCAATGGGTATATATCTATGGCTAAAAACACAAAGAACCATAGCCGATTAAGATGCATTTCATGTTCTGGGTCAATATAGTACAATCTTCATATTACGGTGTGACCTTGTCATAAATATATATGGTTGTGAAAAAATACTTACCGACAGGCTACCTACCGCTACAAATGTGTAGATCCAAGAGAGGAAAATGAGAACTTTGCAAATAGGTTGTAAACAACGTGCGTTTAAAGAGCAAGAAACCAGACGTCACCACTCCCAGTAGACATGAAGACATGAAGACGTGACCACGATGCAAATGTCACGTTATCGGCAATACTGTTGCTCTTACCTTGCACGGCAGCTGGATTCTCGCCACGTCACGAGATCACGCGGGAACTACGGGATCACATAACACGCGCAAATCCAGGCGGCCGTTCGTTCTAAACAACGATGGCTGCTCTTGAAGAGTCGGATGCTGCCATAGCATCGGTTCTATCAGAACTGGAGAGTTGTACTGTACTGGACTATCTCCACTTCATGAGTACTTCTTAATCCAATACTACATTTATTTGACATCACTTACCAGTTACTTTAATACATTAATTAATACTGAATATAAATCAACTGAGAAGTGATGATGTGTTATTATGGATTAAGCTGGCAGTGTGAAAAGTAGTTTGATTAATGTGCATCAATAATTATAATAACAATAAGATATTCTGAAAAGGGAAAGTACTTTGTTAAAGTGCAGGGGAGACACTACAGGTGTACAGGATGAACATATTTAACTCATAGATATCAACATGAAACTTTAAGACAATTACTTTTAAAGATTTCTGAAATGTTAAAATGTTTAAAAATGCAAATTAGCTATTATCAAAGCGCTATATAAAGTCCATTTACCATCTAGCTGTTAGCCGCTAGCTGTTAGCCGTTAGCTGTTAGCCATTAGCTGTTAGCAGTTAGCCGCTAGCTGTTAGCAGCTAGTCGCTAGCCGTTAGCTGTTAGCAGTTAGCTTCTAGCTGTTAGCCGTTGGCTGCTAGCTTTTAGCTGCTAGCCGTTAGCTGCTAGCTGTTAGCAGTTAGCCGCTAGCTGTCAGCCGTTAGCTGTTAGCAGCTAGCTGTTAGCAGCTAGTCGCTAGCCATTAGCTTCTAGCTGTTAGCCGTTAGCTGCTAGCTTTTAGCTGCTAGTCGTTAGCAATTAGCCGTTAGCTGCTAGCTGTTAGCTGTTAGCTGTTAGCTAGCAGACCTCAGTTTCCTCTGAAATCAACTTCTGGTGCCGCCGGCTGCTGTTAGAATCTAACTACTTCACCTGCTCACCTGTTCAGGTGTTCACCTGCTCACCTGTTCAGGTGTTCACCTGTTCACCTGCTCACCTGTTCAGGTGTTCACCTGTTCACCTGTTCAGGTGTTCACCTGCTCACCTGTTCAGGTGTTCACCTGCTCACCTGTTCAGGTGTTCACGTGTTCACCTGCTCACCTGTTCAGGTGTTCCCGCTGATGAGATGGAGGACAACTGCCGAGCTCGTGAACGCGCACGTCCGTTTGCCGCCGCGGCTCGTTCATGAGACGCAGGAGTCGCGTCGCATAGCAACACCGGTCAGGTCCAACCAGACGTCATTTCCTTCTTCTTCTTCTTCTCTGGTGTTTATTGGCGGTTGGCAAACCATCTTAGAGGTGCGTCACCGCCACCTGCTGGACTGCAGGGTGGAGCAGGAGATTGTGCAGAAACAAAATTTAAAAATAAATTAATAATAATAATAATAATAATAATAATAATAATCATTATAATAATAATGATGAAAACTCTAGATTCCTTTAACTAAATCAGTTTCTCTTAAAAACTGAATCATTTCACAGTATATATGTTAGCTGCTGTATTCCCCAATAGACCTGACAATGAAGAGTCCTGGTGTTTTGTCTTCCTTAGTGACTGTAAAAGGTGATTCCTCTGGATACTGTAATTCCTGCAGTGGATCAGTACATGTTCCACAGTGTCTGGTTGATTACAGTGTGTGCATTTCCCAGTTGGGTGCTATATATTCTATATAATGTATGGTTATTATTATTATTCTATATAATGTGTGGTTAAGACCTGTATGTCCCATTCTCAGTCGAGTGATGACATTTTCTTCCCTTCTTTCCCAGCCCACCTTTCTCCCTGCTCCAACATGATCCAACAAATCGTAATATTACAAGAATAAAATCATAATATCACGAGAATAAAATCATAGGTTTAAAAGAAAAAAAGTCAAGATACTCCACGTTCCTCATTTTCACACTATTTCCCCTCTAAATTAACACTTACAATTACTACTTTATGATATTATAACTCTATTCTCATAATATTACGACTTTTTTTCTATAGATATAATAATATGCATATTTATAATATTGTTATTGTTCAACATTTCAATAGAGACATTAAATATGACAGTAGAATAGAAATAATTTAATTTTACTTTTGTACTGCTCTTTGTAGGCGGATGTTTTACTGGCGTCGCTCTGCTGCTGGGCGCTGATGTTACAACGGAACAAACAACTGACTCTTAGCAATATACACTCACCGGCCACTTTATTAGGCACACCTGTTCGATTGCTTGTTAAAACAAATAGCTAATCAGCCAATCACATGGCAGCAACTCAATGCATTACGTCATCTAGACGTGGTGAAGACGACTTGCTGAAGTTCAAACCGAGCATCAGAACGGGGAAGAAAGGGGATTTAAGTGACTTTGAACGTGGCATGGTTGTTGGTGCCAGACGGGCTGGTCTGAGTATTAAACTGCTGATCTACTGGGATTTTCACGCACAACCATCTCTAGGGTTTACAGAGAATGGTACCAACAAGAGAACAGATCCAGTGAGCGGGGTTGTGTGGACGGAAATGCCTTGTTGATGTCAGAGGTCAGAGGAGAATGGGCAGAGTGGTTGGAGATGATAGAAAGGCAACAGGAACTCAAATAACCACTCGTTACAACCAAGGTATGCAGAATACCATCTCTGAACGCACAACACGTCCAACCTGGAAGCAGATGAAGACCACCCGGTACTAGCAAGGTGTACCTAATAAAGTGGCCGGTGAGTGTATGTTCTTTGCTGTTGCTATGTATAAAACACCGTTGCAATGTATAAAAGACTGTTGCTATGTATAAACCGTTGCTATGGATGCAGTTCTGATCTTGGATTCTTTCTTTTAAACAAATTTAATTGAATGACACTAAATATTCGTTCCAAGTATCACTTTAATTGAACCTGAACACAAACAAACAAATTCACTTCACTTCTTCAGAATTCATATCAAAAAATAAAAATAAAATACAATATAAATATAATAAAACACCATTAAAACGGCGAAATCATGTAACGGCAACAGAAACAAAAATGTTATGAAGTACATACTGTACAGTAAAGTGTGTGTGTCGGAATAATAAATACTCTATAAACATTTAAAGAAAAACAGCTTTAAATGTGTTTCATACCGTGTTTGTTTTCTTCATCCAAGAAAACCCGGAAATTTAGATTTTTGTAGAGTGAGGACATTTTTTGGAGAGTTAAACCTGGATTGTGAGAATATTTTTATGAAGCGGGGAAAGTGAGGTTATTTTAGAAAATAACGACATTTTGAAAGTGACCGCATTTTTTGCAAAGTGAAGACATTTCTTGAAATTGGAAATATTTCAAAAGAGGATGTTTTTTGAAAATTGGTACTTTTTAGGAAATTAAGAACATGGAACACAAAAACATTGTGAGAATATTTGTATGATGTGAGGACACTTTTGTAATGTGAAATCTTTTTGGGGAAAGTGAGGACATGTTTTTGGAAAGTGGGGACATTTCTTGACATTGGGAATAAAAAAACCTTTTTTTCCCCTACTGTCAGCCTGAATATACCTGTATTCACCCTCTGTCTGAAACGCTCTGTTTTAGTGCATTTCAATGGAATTGCGTTGCTGAGCAACAGAATGTGACATCACAATTATACAGAAATCCTGACGGCTTGTTTCAAACGCACAATTTCTGAATACGGGCTGTGTGTATTTCTCCGTATATTGAGCGTTTTGATAGTTTAACAGTATTTATAAGCACTTAAACCTGAAAATCTCACTTTTTTTACAATATGGGACCTTTAAGGTTCAGGAATAGTCAAAGACAAACGAACAGCGATCTCCCGCGGTGAGGTTTTTTAAAGTTCTGTTGACCGACTTCCTCTTTAGTTCCTTCATAACTCCTGCAGTCTCTCGAGGGCGCCGTCACGTGTCCGTAAACAGAAGTTGTTTTTGAGGAAAGTCTCCACGGTGCCTTCCAAAGGTCAGCTGATTATTATCATTTAACCAACCAGGGATCAGCAGAGAGACTCGGAGTCCGTCCGGCCACAAACCAGGTGAAACATTTCCTGTGGACTGGTTTACAGAGCAGCTCAGCTGTCTCTCTCTCTGTTTCTTCTGCTTTTCCCATGACATTTGAATGCACCACGAACCCCGTAAACTCCCCGGAGAGCTGAGCTCAACGGCATCTCTCCACAAAACCCACAGTGAACGGAAGCTGAGCGTCTCCAAGGCGAGCCTCTTCAGGGTCCGAGGTCCTCAGCCCGTCGGTGGTCGGGGGTCGACGCTCACCTGGATCGGCTCACAAAGCTCCGCCTCCTCAGGGCTCATCGGGATCTGAATGTCCCAATCAGCTTTCTGCAACAGCGGGCGGATTTTCTTTATTCACAATTACAAATGAAATGCATCATATGTAATATATATATCATAAAACAAAATATCAATATCTAAAAATGATCTCATTATCTCAGAGATTATCGGTAAAATGTTATGCATCTTTCACGTCGGTTTAAAATAAATGTGAAACGCCTCATTTCTTATTTCCACATAAACATTTTGTCACAATAAAACTACAGAAACAATAAATCACAATATCGAAAGATACAAATTCAATATGTACGTCAAAAATAAATGTACAGTGACCAGCTTTAAGAGTTTATTTTTTATCTGAACAAAAGAAATAATTTGGCTAATTATGTCATCTTTTTTATATATATATTTTGCAATTAAAATAATCTAATATATATATATATTTTTAACCCTCTGAGACCCACAATAAAGCTCTTTTTTTAGGGGGGTCCAGGGGGTCTTTAGGGGGAGATAGCAGGTCTCTAGTTTGATCTATCCATCCTCTGAATGCTCTAGGTCTCTAGTCTGATCCATCCATCCTGTGAATGCTCTAGGTCTCTAGTTTGATCTATCCATCCTCTGAATGCTCTAGGTCTCTAGTTTGATCCATCCATCCTCTGAATGCTCTAGGTCTCTAGTCTGATCCATCCATCCTGTGAATGCTCTAGGTCTCTAGTCTGATCCATCCATCCTCTGAATGCTCTAGGTCTCTAGTCTGATCCATCCATCCTCTGAATGCTCTAGGTCTCTAGTTTGTGGCTGTAAAGTTTCATGAGGCTGTGATTATCCTAGAGGTCACCACAAGGTCATTTTATACAGTGAGGTCAATGACATGTCTCCTATGGGGACTAACATCATCACACATGAATACAGTTGGGCTCATTGGATCCACCAGAGTCTCAGCTTTACAGTGATACTGCATTCAACAAACGTCATGTGATGATCATAAAGTGGGCATGTCTGTAAAGGGGAGACTCGTGGGTACCCATAGAACCCATTTACATTCACACATCTGGAGGTCAGAGGTCAAGGGACCCCTTTGAAAATGGACATGACAGTTTTTCCTCTCTAATATTTAGTTTGTATATATGTATATGTATATGTATATGTGTATATTTCTGTATGTACTGACCAGTGAGTGGGGCAGTGGCTCTTTATGGAAATAGGCCCGACAGGCTCGAGGACGGCAGTGGACGACGGACCAGAAGACGGCGAACAGCAGACCGGCCATGGCGATGACGGTCACGGTCACCGTGGTCGGCTTCTTCCAGGCGCCGTCTGCACCTGCAGCCATGAAGACACTTCCTGTTTTACCTTCATCTCCTTTTGAACTCCTTTAAATCCTTTCATTGATTATCAGACACAACATGTCTTCTGAGGGAGAGGAACATGTTGTATATAAATAAAGGATGAAGAGGCAGAGCCGTACCTCCTGTGATGGAGACACACTGGCTGTCGGTGCTGCTGCTGTAGAGCTGAGTGTCCAGGACGGTCTGAGCTCGGACGCAGTACACCGCTTCCTCCTGCAGGGCGGGGACGTGAAGCACCGACTCCTCAGCCGGCAGCGAGTAGACGGCAGCCTGAACCAGAGACAGAGAGACAGAGACAGAGAGACAGACAGAGAGACAGAGAGAGACAGAGAGACAGAGAGAGAGAGGACATATAACACAGGGGTTTAATATATATATATATATATATATAATTTAAAAAATAAAAGTGTCCTCACTTCATAGAAATAATATAAAATATATTTATATATATATTATATATAATATATATATGTATAAAGTATTTATATATATCAAATATCTATATGTATATAATATCTATATATATAAAATATCTACATGTTTAAAGTATCTATATGTATAAAAATGACTATATATAAAATATTTATATGTATAAAATATCTATATGTGTAATACTGTATATATCCATATATATAATGTCTATATGTAAAGTATCTATATATATGACGGTGTAACAGGCTGCTTTATATACATGAGGTAGGTGGATATAACAGTATATATATATATATATATATATATATACAGCGTGCTTATACGTAGATTATTTTGATTAAATGTTTACAGTGTGTATTTAAACTTTATGAATATAATAATTGACTGGTTAAGTGTCTGCTTGGTGTCACGGGGTTAAAGGAAGGAGGGAAAAACAAACAAAGGATATATATGAGAAATAAAAGCAGTGAATGAAGTGATGAGAGGACGAAGAGAAGGAAAGATAAAGAAAACAAAGACAGGAAGGGAGGAGAAGTAAGAAGAAAGTCTGACCTGCAGCTCGTCGCCTCTCTTCCACACCGTCACCCTGACGACAGCAGTGAGAGGAAGCTTGTCAAACGACACCCGAAGGGCGTCGCCCACCGCCGCCACCGCCATCTCCGGCGCCGTCAGGACCGCTGCCGGCACGAGAATCACATTCAGTCATTTTTGAAAAGTATATATATACTACTAGCTACTGGCATACTAGCTACTGGCATACTAGCTACTGGCACTACTTGCTACTAGCACTACTAGCAACAGGCATTACTTGCTACTGGCACTACTAGCTACTAGCACTAACAGCTACTGGCACTACTAGCTACTGGCACTACCAGCTACTGGCATTACCAGCTACTGGCACTAACAGCTACTGGCACTACTAGCTACTGGCACTACTTGCTACTGGCATACTAGCTACTGGCACTACTAGCTATTGGCACTACCAGCTACTGGCACTACCAGCTATTGGCACTACTAGCTACTGGCACTAACAGCTACTGGCACTACCAGCTATTGGCACTACTAGCTACTGGCACTAACAGCTACTGGCACTACCAGCTATTGGCACTACTAGCTACTGGCACTAACAGCTATTGGCACTACTAGCTACTGGCACTAACAGCTACTGGCAATACTAGCTACTAGCACTACTAGCTACTGGCACTACTAGCTACTGGCACTAACAGCTACTGGCACTACTAGCTACTAGCAATACTAGCTACTAGCACTACTAGCTACTGGCACTACTAGCTACTGGCATACTAGCTACTGGCACTACTAGCTACTGGCACTAACAGCTACTGGCAATACTAGCTACTAGCACTACTAGCTATTGGCACTACTAGCTACTGGCACTAACAGCTATTGGCACTACTAGCTACTGGCACTAACAGCTACTGGCAATACTAGCTACTAGCACTACTAGCTACTGGCACTACTAGCTACTGGCACTAACAGCTACTGGCACTACTAGCTACTAGCAATACTAGCTACTAGCACTACTAGCTACTGGCACTACTAGCTACTGGCATACTAGCTACTGGCACTACTAGCTACTGGCACTAACAGCTACTGGCAATACTAGCTACTAGCACTACTAGCTATTGGCACTACTAGCTACTGGCACTAACAGCTATTGGCACTACTAGCTACTGGCACTAACAGCTACTGGCAATACTAGCTACTAGCACTACTAGCTACTGGCACTACTAGCTACTGGCACTAACAGCTATTGGCAATACTAGCTACTAGCACTACTAGCTACTGGCATACTAGCTACTAGCACTACTAGCTACTAGCAGTACTAGCTACTGGCCGATAGCCGGTTGTTTGGGAACAGAGACGTCTCAGTAATGCAGCCCAGAACAAGCTGGGATATCTCACTGTCTCTGCGGTTGAAAGGCGGGCTCAGTTCGGTCCACGGCGACGGCTGGGAGCCGCACTGCGCTCTGACGTGGACGTTGTAGTCGGAGTCGGAGCCCAGGTCAAAGGTCAGGTCGCAGTGAGCGTGAGGGATCCACTGGCACTCGGGAGCGTTCACCCAGCTGCCGTTCAGCACCGTCAGCTCAAACTCCCTGAAGGACAGAGAAACACACATACGTTTGAGCCAGAATATAAAATTAGGTTTCAAAATCGTGAAAAATAAGCCATAGATATAGCCAAGATATTAAACTGAATATCTTTAGATTTTGGGCTGTCAAATAAAATGAAAAAAAATAGATAATAATCTTTAGTTGTAGTTCTTAAATACATATATATTGTTTGTGTGATACGTCCAGTTCCACTCGTCTTTCAAATACTTACTAATTAACAAAATTTGATAATTTAATAGTAATAACTTTTTCCAAGGTTCATTATTATTTTTAAGATTAACATTTGCTGTAAATAAAAAATCCTTTTTTAATTTTGTAAAACTATCATTTTATCGGGTGAGATTTCATCATAGTGGTGAGTTCAGTCTCTGATTTTACTTTACCCTGCTTTAAGATGAGATTGAAGGGGGTAGTTGAGACTTTAAAAAGGTAACTGTAGACCTACAGATACTCTGCTCACATCAGGAGTGTTCTGAACACTTCAAAACAGCCGCAGTAATGATAGAAGAATTAATTACACCGTGTTGTCTGTGATTGACAGCTGACATTTAGAAACCTCCTCGTGAGTGAAAACTTAAATGTGTTGATGCGTCACTGCAGGTTCATCAGAGAACAGACACACCTGCTGATTATAGTCGTTAGGACAGGTGTGTCAGTGACTCCAGGTGTTATTAGGTGGACTGTTTTATATCACTCACTGGGCGACATGATTATCAGGAGGAAACACCTGCTGGATTCATTGGTCTCTCATGTGCCTGCTGCATATTTCACATATTTCACTCCGTCCAACTGTACCTGAGCCGACTCTTCATTACAGTCAGTGAGGTGTATTGTTAGCTGAGTTTACTTTACTGCAGTGACACTATAATTACAAACTAGGGCGGTCAAAGTTATTTTGATAATAACACGTTAATTCAAATTCATTTTAAAGCCACTAATTTCTTTAAAGGAACTGTTGGTAACTTTCTATACGTATAAATCATTGCTGGTCGGTGTCTCATGGTCGCTCCCAAAACCTCTTGGTTGTATCTAGTGAAGCTGTTAAACAGTGTTGGCCGCGGTCGGAGGACGCGGGGGAGACCGTAGCTTTGGTCTCCAGGACCGGAGTCTCTGCTCCTCTGCTCCTCTGCTCCTCTGCTCCTCTGCCTGCCTTCACTCACACACCGCGCTCCTTCTCTCTCTCTCTCTCCACCTCTCCCGTGCATGCTGCTCACTCCACACTGCAGAAGAGTTAGTTTAGCTCTGAGAATATCTAGTGAATGTTCAGTGGACGTTTGTGTAGAAATAACTGCTGCAGCTCCTCCAGACCAACAGAGGTTTCCCGTGTCTTGTGAAGTGACGGGGCTCCGCAGAGAGAAACGTTATCGTCTCCGACCAAAACTCCGGCGTCTCCCCCGTTCCCTCCGGCCGCGGTCGGGAGGCTGAGGCGGGAAAAGCCAACACTAGGATCAGCATTGATTCATGGAGAGACCTTGGTCTGGTCAGCTAACATTACTGCCAAGCAGCTGAACTATAGAGTGATATTGTGCTTTTAGCTGACGTGTGTCTCCTCACTGTGTTGAGCGATGCTCCTTCATGTCTATGTAGAGCGAGCACAAGCGCCAGCAACAGGACGCTGACTTTAGTTGACTTAACGGCCACAGGTGAAGCTGTTAACAACACATTTCTGATTCTAACAAACAGTCCCTTTAATGCATTAACAAAATCAATCTTTCGGAGGTTGTAGCTCCGTTTTAAAGCTGGAGTGAAGATACTGGTATCATATGAAACTAGTACCTATTAGTACCTAGTAGTAGTACCAACCATGTCATACTAGCTTGTCGCGACCCATTGGTTTGTGGACTACGGTTTTGAAACCTTGAGTTCGACATTTTGGCCGTCACCATCTTGGTTTTTGGCCGTCACCATTTTGGTTTATAGCCGTCACCATCTTGGTTTTTAGTGTCACTCCACATCTGGTGCTGCAGTGAGTATTTGTGGCAGCAGGATGGTGTGTACTGTACGTGGGAGGTGAAGTGTTGTTAATTGCCTGTAAAGTATTTGTATTGTGTATGACTCACCCCTGGAACTGAACAGAGTAAAGAACTGCAGTGTTGCAGGGAGCCTGCGGCGGGCGCCACCTCAGTACATGGCTCATGTCAACAGACTCCATGGAAACGCCGCTGGGCGCCGGCAGCGTCCAAACATCTGCTGACAGAACGAGGTCATGATTTAAATCTCATCTCAGACATCAGCTGTTATTATTGTGACTGGGCAGCATGACTCAACTGACCTTACGGAAAAGCAGTATTTATGAAGTATACTTAAGTCAAGGTCAAGTATATTTCATGTAGTAGGTATACTAATATCAAAGTGCTAGTAACATACTTATAAGCGTACTGTTTTAATACTTCTTGGGACTAAATTGTCCCACTTAATTTAGTCATAAAAGTATACTTTTAAGTGTACTTTAAGTGTAAGAATATTAAACTTTGAGTACACAACTAGTTTACATTTAAGACTTATTTTGTACTGCAACTATACCGATAGTTTAGGAGTTTTATACTTCTAGTATAGTGTACTACTTCAATGCTACTGGGGACTAAATAGGACCACTTTTTAGTTTATAAAAGTATACTTTGAAGTATACTCTCAGTAAACTACTAGTAGTTTTTATACCGCAAGTATACTTGTATATACTTGTAGCCCACTTTATAGTTTATGAAATTAAAGTATACTCTCAGTAAACTACTACTTTAATAGTTTTTATACTACAAGCACACTAAGTTATACTTTTCTCAAGTTAACTTGATCAAAAGATTAAGTACAAGTATAAGCCAAGTACACTTTCAGTTTACTTTACTCTGGTGAGTAAAGTAAACTGAAAGTAAACTCTCTTATTTTAAGTTTAAAAGACGTTTATTAATAGCACACTTAAATAAACTTCTCTTTTAGTGAGGGGGGGATAATAATAATAATAATAATAATAATAATAATAATCAGTCAAATGAATTCAGCTGAAAATAATAAAAATAAATCTACAGATTAAAGAAAGAAGATAAATATAGGGATCTTTAGATGAGCTGGTTATAGTAGGTGGTATTTGTTCCCTCTGGACAGAGCCAGGCTAGCTGTTTCCCTCTGTTTCCAGTCTTTATGCTAAGCTAAGCTAAGCAGCTGCTTGCTGCAGCCTCGTGTTTAGCGTCCAGACGAGAGACACGAGACATCAGAGTGGTTTCAAACTGAACATCTGACTCTCAAGAAACATATTGGTTTACCCCCATGTCTGTTTTCCTCCACATGGCCGGTAAACCTTTACATTCATTGAATGCAGTAATGTAAGTCCAATGCATAAAATGTTTTTAATTATTTATTTATTCAACTATTCATTTATTTATTCTATTACTGTGTGAATTTGTATTCTTCACCTGGTCCTCGTGTGATTCAATATGCACTGGACCACGCAAGATGCCAGTGTGCATCTCTGGCCATGGACTGACTTATTTATTTATTTAACTATTCACTTATTTATTTATTTATTTACTCACTTATTTATTTATGTATTTATTTATTTATTTATTCACCTATTTATTTATTTACTTATTTATTCATTTATTTATTTACTTACTTATTCATTTATTTATTTATGTATTTACTTATTAATTAATTAATTAATGTATTTATTTATGTATTTATTTATTTAATTATTCACCTATTTATTTATTTACTTATTTATTCATTTATTTACTTACTTATTCATTTATTTATTTATGTATTTACTTATTTATTTATTCACATATGTATTGTCTCTGACATACTGGTGACTGCTGCTGTCTGTGTGTCTGTGAGGTTGTGTCTGGTCTGGGTAGACTGTAACTGTAAAAACTGAATTGCTCTTCTGGGATAAATAAAGTTGTCTGAATCTGAATCTGAATCTGAATATTTTTTTTTACAACTCTGTACTTCTGCAACGATACGTGTCAATGTGGCTGTAGCTGATTGATCCAACACACACAACCCCAAATCTGTCAACATGTACATGTATTATACATTATTATGTACGTGTATTGACTCTGAGATTGTTCAAACTGAGTAGAAACAGACTCTACTGTCGAGTGTGGAAGTGAACTCACAGTTTGTAAAGTCCAGCAGGACCATCATCACCATCACCACCAGCAGACTCACAGTACGTCTCAGTCTCATGACCGCAGAGTTCATCTCCAGAACCTAAAGGAGGAGTCCAAATCCCACCAGCGACCCGCATGTAAACGGATCCAGAACACAACATATAATCCAGATCACCGTCCAGAAATCCCTCGCCAAAGATAAACCGGGATACTCCTGTTGTTTTTCCAGGCAGTGCACGTTTCTGGATCCGTCTTTCGGCTCATCCAAGAGGTGCATAAAAAAGATCCACTGTGAAGATAAAATCCAAGTCAATCTCTCAGATTAAGATCAACATGATCCAGAGAAAGGTTTATGTCAGAGTTCAATCCACCGTCTGAACTCGAGAGAAAGCAGTGTTAACGTCTGGAAAGCCGTGAGCGTCGAGGCTGGAGTGTCCGGATGCTGAGGCTGGATTCTGAGCTGCGCAGCCGGTCCGACTGGTTGTCAGCCGCCTCGGGGCGTCAGGCTGTCAGCTGTAATTTACAGGTTAAACTCGGAACACCCGATGAGTGCTATGGGGCCTATGGAGCTGCTGGTATGTGCAGCTGATTCCTCTCAACCTGCTGCGGCGTTAACACGCATTGTTGTCGTGCACAAACCAGAAAAACGGTTTATGTTTTTCTGTTCATGACATTCGTGATCCGGGTCTCTTCTGAAGGGCTAACTGGAGTTTACACCAAACTTCCCTTTCCTGGGCCACATTAATCAGCTCTGACTGGGGGATTCCGAGGCGTTCCCACGCCAGTGTGGAGATATAATCTCTCCACCTAGTCCTGGGTCTTCCCCGTGGCCTCCCTAGAGGGCATCCTTACTAGATGCCCGAACCACCTCAGCTGGCTCCTTTCAACGCAAAGGAGTAGCGGCTCTACTCCGAGTCGGCTTGGAAAGGCCTCCGTCTCTCTCCCCGCCGGGGAGGAACGGGGCTCCCTGGTCCTGGTGCGACTGTCGACCGGGGCGGACTGACCTCAGTGCACGCCCGCTCGTCCCCCCAGGGCGTGGCTCGGCCCACGTAAAAGGCGCCAGGGGTCTGCGGGGATGTCGGCAACCCAGCCGACCCGTCTTGAAACACGGACCAAGGAGTCTAACGCACGCGCGAGTCAGAGGGTGCAAGCAGAACCACGTGGCGCAATGAAAGTGAAGGCTGGCGTGCGCTGAGGTGGGATCCCGGCCCAGAGGGGTTGGGCGCACCAGCGGCCCGTCTCGCCCGCACCGTTGAGGAGGTGGAGCGCGTGGACCCGAAAGATGGTGATGGGAGGTTAATGTCACGCTGCTGTAACGTGGTATCGGTGCCGTTTTGCGAGTAAGAATACATGAGCACAGTATCGGACCCGATGATCTCTAATTAGAATACTATAATATAATACAGATTATTCTGCATAATGAGTCGTTTTTGGTACTTTAAGTACATTTTAATACAGAGTATTTATAGTATCTGATTACTCCTCCCACCGCTGCAGAGAGTACATGCATTTATATACATTTTTAGAAAGAATAAAATAGTGATTATTATTTATGATTTTGTCCCAAAGTTGAACGCGATTAACGCAGTTATTCTACGTCACAGTCAGACGGTTCTTTTTATTATCAAAATAAATAGTTTTAAGGTGGATTTCTCTTTAACTTCCAGTTTAACTGTCCTGTCTGATAATAATAATGATGTTTCTGCTCCACTGGAGACGGAGAGGACAGATAGAGTGTGAAGTGAGACAGACTTTGGACTCATGATGATCAAACATTAACCTGTCACCAACCATAAAGCCATAAAACACAGAACAACTCACAGAAACCTGCCAACCGACCGTCTGCTTCAGTTTCAGCCTGAAACCATCAGACACAATAACACACCTGCCGAAATAATGGCCAACATATATCCAATGGTTTTATCCCTTTACTCGTTTATTCATTCAAATTCCACGTTTCAAAACGAGAAGCTTGAGCTGCTTTAACTTTTCCACAATCAATTTGACAGGAAATGAAAAGGAAGTCGTGGTAAACGGCGGTTAAATAAGTTAAATTCATCATATCTTCCAAACATCTATAACCTTCAGACTAACTTCTAGACTGATGAAGAAGTTATGTCATCAGTTGACATCATTTCTCTCCTGATTGTTCCACAGCCTCCGTCCTTTCTACGCTTCATTGTCTATGTCAGCGGCCGTGCAGCAATGCATTCTGGTAGCGTGGCGGTGCGATTCGAGAGACGGGTCGTCATGGTTCGTGTCCACAGGGGCGTTTTTATCGCCTCGCTTCCCCGCATTGGACGCTTGATGGGATGCCACAAGACACGAGGCTCCTGATTGGACGAGCGCTTTCCCTCCGTGGGCTGCCGCTCCCAGTTTTGAAACCAGAACCAACATGGCGGCTCGTTTGGAAACTTTCTTCTCTTAAATACGAAACACATCTAATCCTGCAGTTGATGAATCTGTCTTTATTTTAGATCAACAACGGTTAGTTTTAAAAGTTTCTAGGGAGTTTCCAGAGGCGGTGAGTCGCGTCGGACGCCCCTGATCTGCATAAAGTAGCCTAGACCTCGACTTTATGCAAATGAGGACCGGCCAACGTGACGCCCCGTCTCTGGAATCGCACCGCCACGCTACCAGAATGCATTGCTGCACAGCTGCTTACATAGACAACGAATGGGAAGCGTGGAAAGGACGGAGGCTGTGGACACGTACCGTCACGTCGCCCGCTCCTACGCGACCCCCCGCCTCTGGAAACTCCCTAGAAACGTTTAAACTAACCGTTGTCGATCTAAATTACAGACAGATTCATCAACTGCAGGATTATTTCTCTCATAAAATGTTTTCAGAAACACATCTCAGTGAACTGTTGTCGTGAAATAAGAGAAGAAAGTTTCCAAGCGAGCAGCCATGTTGGTTCCGGTTTCAAAGCTGTGAGCAGCAGCCCACGGAGGGAAAGCGTTCGTCCAATCAGGTGTCTAGTTGTGGCCCACTGAGCGCCCAATGCTGGGAAACGAGGCGATCCTGTTGGTAGGTGTCCACAGAGGCGTTTTCATTGGACACAGCTGTAGGGAAACACCTGGAGTTCCTTATTTGGACATGAAAATGTTTATTGTCCGTCTACTTCCTGCTGTAGAGACCGACTTCTCCTTTTCTCAGTGTTCATGGCGAGTTGGCGGCGTCACTGGAGAATATGTGAAAGGTCAACTTCAGTTTGGGTGAAGCAGTAACGCTGCTGTTGTTTCACTTCCCTTCAACAACCATTTAAAAACAGAATAAAAGAAATGCTGAAACTGATGTTAGAAGCTAAACAACAATAAATGTTTATCTCCGTTTCATAGCAATAACTGCTGCCAGTTATTTCAGTTTCTATTTGAATCTTTTCAACTCTAATTTATTTGTTTGTTTTATTCATATAAGGGATATTTTAAGATGCTGCTCAGCACTGTGTGTCTAGTTGTTCTAGTGTATGAAGGTTTAGAACATGATGATAGAAGTATATGATGGTCATCCTCATGCTCTGTTAGGTCTCAGAAGTTGTTGCAGCAGTTTTTTGGGTTGATCCATCCATCCTCTGAATGCTCTAGGTCTCTAGTTTGATCCATCCATCCTCTGAATGCTCTAGGTCTCTAGTTTGATCCATCCATCCTCTGAATGCTCTAGGTCTCTAGTCTGATCCATCCATCCTCTGAATGCTCTAGGTCTCTAGTTTGATCCATCCATCCTCTGAATGCTCTAGGTCTCTAGTTTGATCCATCCATCCTCTGAATGCTCTAGGTCTCTAGTATGATCCATCCATCCTCTGAATGCTCTAGGTCTCTAGTTTGATCCATCCATCCTCTGAATGCTCTAGGTCTCTAGTTTGATCCATCCATCCTCTGAATGCTCTAGGTCTCTAGTCTGATCCATCCATCCTCTGAATGCTCTAGGTTTCTAGTTTGATCCATCCATCCTCTGAATGCTCTAGGTCTCTAGTTTGATCCATCCATCCTCTGAATGCTCTAGGTCTCTAGTCTGATCCATCCATCCTCTGAATGCTCTAGGTCTCTAGTTTGATCCATCCATCCTCTGAATGCTCTAGGTCTCTAGTTTGATCCATCCATCCTCTGAATGCTCTAGGTCTCTAGTCTGATCCATCCATCCTCTGAATGCTCTAGGTTTCTAGTTTGATCCATCCATCCTCTGAATGCTCTAGGTCTCTAGTTTGATCCATCCATCCTCTGAATGCTCTAGGTCTCTAGTTTGATCCATCCATCCTCTGAATGCTCTAGGTCTCTAGTTTGATCCATCCATCCTCTGAATGCTCTAGGTCTCTAGTCTGATCCATCCATCCTCTGAATGCTCTAGGTTTCTAGTTTGATCCATCCATCCTCTGAATGCTCTAGGTCTCTAGTTTGATCCATCCATCCTCTGAATGCTCTAGGTCTCTAGTTTGATCCATCCATCCTCTGAATGCTCTAGGTCTCTAGTCTGATCCATCCATCCTCTGAATGCTCTAGGTCTCTAGTTTGTGGCTGTAAAGTTTCATGAGGCTGTGATTATCCTAGAGGTCACCACAGGTCATTTTATACAGTGAGGTCAATGAAATGTCTCCTATGGGGACTAACATCATCACACATGAGTACAGTTGAGCTCATTGGATCCACCAGAGTCTCAGCTTTACAGTGAGACCCATAGAACCCATTTTCATTCACAAATCTGGAGGTCAGAGGTCAAGGTTTTTCCTTGACCAAGCATCGGTATTTGACAGCAACGTGTTGTTGCATTGGTTAGTTGAGGCGTGACGGAAGACTCACTGTCATCACGGTCATGATCAATACTGAGGTGGAGGCGGTGGGGGAATTACAGGGAGTGGCTCTGCAGCAGTTTATGGCCCCTGGCAGGATAAAGTCCTTCTGTTAGAGCCACAGACGTCACATTAACAACTGCAAGGAGACCAGAGCTGACTTCCCCCCCGTCTGGCTTCACCTGCGGAGACCGGGCCTCGTGACCATCTACCATTCCTGAAGGACTTCATTGTTCCGAGACTATATTTGTTTGCTGTTGGATCTCTCTGGAAAACGTTGCCATCATGTCGACGGCTGTGGAGGCGACCGGGTTCATCATGTGCATCATCAGCTGGCTGATCACCGGCGCGTCGCTGGCAAACGACTACTGGAAGCTTTCCACCGTGTCCGGCAGCGTCATCATCTCCCAGAGGCAGTTTGAGAACCTGTGGCACTCCTGCGCCGAGAACAGCGCCGGCATCGCCGAGTGCAGAGACTTTGAGTCGATGCTTGCCCTCCCCGGTAAGACGAGAGCACGCCGACACTGAGCTTTACATTTATAGGGTACGTAGGGGTTTCCTGTTAGAGCACGAAGAGCACAAATTGAAGACCTTTTGATACGTCATGAAGAAAAAAATGTTTTACGATTTCCAATAAAGCTTCTCTAAACTTTAGCTCTATGAGGTGGAAACTTTCAATGCTGAAAGATATAAAATAAAACAGGATATAAGGCGACATATTAAGACTTTTTAAGCGTGAAATGAGAGATAATCGGAGCCGGAGAAAGTGAAATTAAAAGACTTCTCGCTAAAGTTTAAATCATCCGTGACGTATTTAGGAAGGATTCTTTGAACCTACTGATTTATAAATTATATTATTGATTATTTGAGGTCGACTTCCTCGTATGAAAGCTGGTCAGGGTCATGTGGCACCGTTTCAGAAATACTCGTCCAAAGGCTGGTGGATTTACGGCCTGAAGTTTCCCGCCTGAACCAGAATGAAGGTCAGCGACGGGTTATAAAGAAAACTTTATTCACGACTTGATTTTTAACTTTATAGTAAATAATAGTTGAGTCAGTTTATCACTTGATTGTTTTTTTCCTCCTGTGACATGTCAAATAAGATTATCTTTTGGGCGCCATTTTGAGCGTCGTCCTCCACCGACAACGAAATGGAGGGAAACGCCTGACGAGCAAACAGAAAGAGAGAGAGAGAGAGAGAGAGAGAGAGAGAGAGAGAGAGAAAGAGAGAGAGAGACAGAGAGAGAGAGAGAGAGAGAGAGAGAGACCTTTATTTTCACTTCAGTTTGGCGTCATTCAGTTGAATCTGTTCTCATTCAGGTGAGACGTACATTTGGCTTTAAGACGTTATTTTATCATACAAGTAGGAGTGTCATTAAAAAGAATAAATCTGTAAAAGAATAAATAAGTAAATAAAAAAGTCAAAATATAAAAGATGCTTATAATTATCTTGTAGTATGTTAAATTTAAGGGGAGATTCTGGGTTCAAAAGGTTAACCAGTCTGCACATTTTTATGCCTAAGAAAAGCTGTAAAATTAGGAAAAGAAAAAGGAACAAATGGCATTATAAAAATAAATGAATTAAAATATATTATAATTTAAATATAGAAAAAAGGAGTAATTTATATGTAAAAAATAAATAAATCCATATTTAAAAAATATAAAGAAAAAATACATAGTATAAATAATAATAATGAAAATGCTTGTACTTATCTTTTATATTTTGTTATTTTTCTTTATATATATATATATATATTTGCAAATAAATTACTCTTTTTGAATAGAAATAATGCAATTTATATGCAATAAATAAATAAATTATAAAAAGATAATTATAACCATTTGATTTATTTTCACATCTATTTTTATACATTTATTTCTGTATATTTTTTTTAAATACATTTATTTTATAATGCCATTAATTTATTAATCCCTTTATTTTTCCTTTTCCTAATTTCACAGCTTTTCTTAGGCAAGAAAATGGCAAACTGGTTAAAGTTTTGAACACAGGATATCCGCTTAAATTAAACCTGAAGTTATTTTAACATACTTTTATATAATTAAACAAAAGACTCCCTGTTTTTTTTGTTTTCTTTTAATCAAATTCAGATGATTCAGATTCATGATTTGATGCACAAGAAGAGATGTTGAATATTACCGGTCGATGTGATTATTTCACTGTATGATTCACTGTCACCAGTTTACTGTCCTGAAACTCTGTGAGGCTCATAAAGAGGAGCGGCAGGTTTTTATGATCATTAGAGGTCAATATCTTGTCAATAAATTACTACACAGCTGTAAAACACGCACACACATATAATGCCACTTCCATTTCCTCCTCCTCCTTTACGTCTTCTTCTTCAATTTAAATTCATGAATTATTTTTTTCTCAAGTTATTTTTGTAGATAAAAAAAGACCCGTTACACTTTAGGACAGAAAAATGATTAATGATTACAGTTTAAAATGCAAAAACAGGTGAACGTCTTGAAACCTATTGTACTTATTAAATATGTCTAGTTTAAATTTATATTGTCAATATACACTCGTTACATGCGTAGTTCACAGGAAGTAAGGTTTAGGCAGCACAATAGGGTTAGGTAACGGTCGTGGTTGACGTTAACTTCACTGACTAGCGACTCACACGACTGACAATACCGAAGAGTTACAACGACTAACGTTACTTTTAGCCTCACACGGGGCACCAATAGTGGTCTCCTGTTTGAATGTCTTGTGCTTGTTTGACCCGTCCACCTCCCCTCCCGGTCCACGTGAACGGACTCTCACTCTCTTAATACTACGTCACCGCTGCGATCGCCGAGTAACGCTGCGGGTGGAGTTTACATTGGAGTTAGTTGAAAGCCCGGTTCATCCCTTACAGCCGCTAAAATGCGCCTCCGTACGTCGGTATCCGATGCCGAGGGGAGCTGACCGCTTGACGGGTTGGGAGTGAGAACGGGTTGTCCATATCAGATAATGGGCCGTGATCGGCCCGGCATATTTCAGGCTGCAGGAAATCTGTCCAAAGAGGAGGGGAACCAGAGGCCTGTACTACGAAGAGAGGTCAACATACCCAGAGTATCTTCTCCTGATCTGGCTTCACTAACTCTAACGACCGAGACAACCCAGGGTTTCTCCATCTGGCCATGAGCGCGTTCACATGAAAGGGGGCGGGGTTTGTCGCATACGACCAATCACAAACATGGACAAGTCTACTGTCAGCAGAGTGGCACATTTTACAAACTATAATATTAGACAAATACGAAGAAGTTAAACACTTAATCAGACTAAAAGTAACACAGTTGAAGCTGCCAAATGCAGGAAGAACAGCTGGCGAAAGAAGAAAATGTCGACGTGTGAAGCGTCCCCGTCTCCGGCGGTGTGAAACGGACTTGAGAGCAAGTAAAAAAAATAAATATAAAAACGTAATTCAAAGCGGTAAACACCCACAACATAAAATCCAGCTGTCCTTCCTGCATCTGTCAATTTAAACTGTGTTGTATTCAGTCTGGATTATGACTGTAACTTCTTCATATTTGTGTAATATTACCATACGATCTTCACACCGGGCTCTGATTGGTCGGTTGGCGTTGCTTTCATACGAGTTGATCTCTTATCTGGAACATATGGTGCCTTCAGATGAGCTTGTGTTTACAACATACGTGGCGTTCCATGTGGTTGAAGTCGTGAAGAACACCGCTGCTAAGCAATATTAACGTTACTGTCGGCGTCTAGAAGTCATGCAGGAAATGCAAAGACATAATGAGAGAGGAAGAAGATGAGTTCGATGGGAATATAAACATTTTCCTTGGACCAAGAAAAATAATATGCGACTAAAATTACAATAAATTAACTAATTATGCTTCCAAGGCCTCCGCCATCTCCGACAACGTCAACAAACACGTCACAACTCGTGAACTTCAGAAACTTTCCATTAACGAGGTCGTGAATATGGACTCTTCTGGGTGAACATGGTAAACACGACCATGTGTGATGGCACCAATAACCTGCTCCGGAGCAGGCCAGGTGTTCAGCATCCATTACCATGGCGATCTACCCGGTAAGAAGTTAACTCTGAAGTTACTTCGCTAACCGTAAAACCTGCTTCGTAGTAAAAAAATAAAAGTGAAACTCGTAGAATTTGGATAAAACCACAAATATGTTCTACGAGGTCGGTTTTTGTTTTTTAGTATTTCCAGATGTGATGGTTCTGAGTGATGTTTAAAAGGTGCAGTTTACAGATGTTTACTATTCATGACTTCAGGCTGAGGTCATTTTAGAAACATCTGTCTCTATCAGGCCGGCGGTTTCTTTACTTCTTTTCCGTCCCTGCAGCTCACATTCAGGCGTGTCGCGCTCTGATGATCCTGTCTCTGCTGCTCGGCCTCGGCTCCATGATCGTGTCCCTGCTCGGGCTGAAGTGCATTAAGATCGGCTCGGCTACCGAACAAACCAAGGCCAAGGTCGCCATCACCGGGGGCGTCCTGAGCATGCTCGCTGGTGAGTTTTCTTTTTCAAAATGACCACAATCACCAAAAGATAGAGTTTATTCTATCGTACATATATTTCACATGTATGTAATAAAACAATGGGAAAATACAGCTGTGAAATTACCATTTGGAGTGCCATAAAAAAGAATAATCTATAAAACAAAATAAGAAAATAAATGTGCAAATATAAAGAGAAATAAAATATAAAAGAATTATAAGCTTTTTAATTTATTTTTCATATTTATTTGTTCATTTATTTCTGTATTTTTAAAAAATATATATATTCATTTATTTTTTGCATATAAATTACAATTCTTTTTCTGTATATTTAATTTTTTATTTTATTTATTTATTTAATTTATGATGTAATTTATTTGTTTATTTTCCTCCGTCTTTTCTTAGTTTCACAGCTTTTCTTAGTCATAAAAATGGCAGACCGGTTAACCTTTTGAAAAAAGATTTTCCCTCAAACATACTTTTATATAATTAAACATAAGGCACTGGAAGGCTTTTAATTTGAAATACGGGGATGTGTTGTGTTCGGTATTTCTTAACTTTAATTATTAGATTTTCGTCAGGTTTATAACAACATCTTAATTCAATAATAATTGTATGATAGGAACAGAGCGTCAGTAGAGCATTTCATGTTGTAAACCATTGTTTATTATTATATAATGAAATTAACTGCTTATGGTTTTAGTCCAAAAGCAATCAATAGGATGAGGAGCTATTTATTCAATAGGATGCAATCTGTGTTTTTTAATGGTAGTTTTTCCTCCCCTAAACACTTAAAGTGTGGCGTGCCTCAGGGAAACTGCCTTGAGCCGCTACTCTTTTCAATATTTACCGATGTGCGTTGTGTGTTGCAGGTCTGTGCTGCATGATAGCGGTTTCCTGGTACGCCTACAGAGTGGTGGAGGACTTCCACAACCCGTTCTTTGGTGGAGTGAAGTGAGTTCAAACACAACGTCCGTCAAAAGTTCAGTTTGATCCATCACACAGGGACCGACAGCATTAAATTATAACTAATAATAAACTGTTTTCAGCCAGAGCATAACCAAAGGCTTAACATGACAAGTATTTAATTTAATATTAAAGAGATAACTCTAAATGTTAGGAAGAAATACATTCAGAATTTAAGAGATAACAACTCATATTCCATGGCATTATTTTAATGCATTGGTCGTTCACTAATTATTTATCATTTTACACCATTTAATTTGGGATATATTTATTTATTAGTCAGGGACGGTATCAGGAGATGTAGCCAGCTACTAGAACAGTTCTACTCTGTTCTACTCTCTATGCCTTTTAAAATAGTAGAGTAAATAATCAATGAAATATAGTTTTTTATCCTCCATCAGTCCTTCAGAAGGAACTTTTATTCTTTTATTCTCCCTCGGATCATCTTCTGGTTATTGTGGCGGTTGTTTGTCAGGGTGGTGTGTGTTTGTCGTTTGTTTTACTCTGTGGTGTGTGTTTGTCGGTAGTTTTACTCTATGGTGTGTGTTTGTCGGTAGTTTTACTCTATGGTGTGTGTTTGTCGGTAGTTTTACTCTGTGGTGTGTGTTTGTCGGTAGTTTTACTCTGTGGTGTGTATTTGTCGGTTATTTACTCTGTGTCATGTGTATTTGTCGTTTGTTTTACTCTGTGTCATGCATTTGTCTTTTGTTTTACTCCGTCGTGTGTATTTGTCGGTTATTTACTCTGTGTCGTGTGTATTTGTCGGTAGTTTTACTCTGTGTCGTGTGTATTTGTTGGTAGTTTAACTCTGTGTTGTGTGCATTTGTCAGTAGTTTTACTCTGTGTTGTGTGTATTTGTCGGTAGTTTTACTCTGTGTTGTGTGCATTTGTCAGTAGTTTTACTCTGTGTTGTGTGCATTTGTCAGTAGTTTTACTCTGTGTTGTGTGTAATTGTTGGTAGTTTTACTCTGTGTGGTGTGTATTTGTCAGTAGATTTACTCTGTGTCTTGTGTATTTGTTGGTAGTTTTAATCTGTGTCGTGTGTATTTGTTTGTAGTTTTACTCTGTGTGGTATTTTCTTTGTCAGTAGTTTTACTCTGTGTGGTATTTTCTTTGTCAGTAGTTTTACTCTGTGTGGTATTTTCTTTGTCAGTAGTTTTACTCTGTGTGGTATTTTCTTTGTCAGTAGTTTTACTCTGTGTGGTATTTTCTTTGTCAGTAGTTTTACTCTGTGTGGTATTTTCTTTGTCAGTAGTTTTACTCTGTGTCGTGTGTATTTGTCAGTAGTTTTACTCTGTGTGGTATTTTCTTTGTCAGTAGTTTTACTCTGTGTCGTGTGTATTTGTCAGTAGTTTTACTCTGTGTGGTATTTTCTTTGTCAGTAGTTTTACTCTGTGTGGTATTTTCTTTGTCAGTAGTTTTACTCTGTGTCGTGTGTATTTGTCAGTAGTTTTACTCTGTGTGGTATTTTCTTTGTCAGTAGTTTTACTCTGTGTGGTATTTTCTTTGTCAGTAGTTTTACTCTGTGTCGTGTGTATTTGTCAGTAGTTTTACTCTGTGTGGTATTTTCTTTGTCAGTAGTTTTACTCTGTGTGGTATTTTCTTTGTCAGTAGTTTTACTCTGTGTGGTATTTTCTTTGTCAGTAGTTTTACTCTGTGTGGTATTTTCTTTGTCAGTAGTTTTACTCTGTGTGGTATTTTCTTTGTCAGTAGTTTTACTCTGTGTGGTATTTTCTTTGTCAGTAGTTTTACTCTGTGTGGTATTTTCTTTGTCAGTAGTTTTACTCTGTGTCGTGTGTATTTGTCAGTAGTTTTACTCTGTGTGGTATTTTCTTTGTCAGTAGTTTTACTCTGTGTCGTGTGTATTTGTCAGTAGTTTTACTCTGTGTGGTATTTTCTTTGTCAGTAGTTTTACTCTGTGTCGTGTGTATTTGTCAGTAGTTTTACTCTGTGTGGTATTTTCTTTGTCAGTAGTTTTACTCTGTGTGGTATTTTCTTTGTCAGTAGTTTTACTCTGTGTCGTGTGTATTTGTCAGTAGTTTTACTCTGTGTGGTATTTTCTTTGTCAGTAGTTTTACTCTGTGTGGTATTTTCTTTGTCAGTAGTTTTACTCTGTGTGGTATTTTCTTTGTCAGTAGTTTTACTCTGTGTGGTATTTTCTTTGTCAGTAGTTTTACTCTGTGTCGTGTGTATTTGTTGGTAGTTTTACTCTGTGTGGTATTTTCTTTGTCAGTAGTTTTACTCTGTGTGGTATTTTCTTTGTCAGTAGTTTTACTCTGTGTCGTGTGTATTTGTTGGTAGTTTTACTCTGTGTGGTATTTTCTTTGTCAGTAGTTTTACTCTGTGTCGTGTGTATTTGTTGGTAGTTTTACTCTGTGTGGTATTTTCTTTGTCAGTAGTTTTACTCTGTGTGGTATTTTCTTTGTCAGTAGTTTTACTCTGTGTCGTGTGTATTTGTTGGTAGTTTTACTCTGTGTGGTATTTTCTTTGTCAGTAGTTTTACTCTGTGTCGTGTGTGTCTGCAGGTTCGAGCTGAGTACCGGCCTCTACATGGGATGGGGTGCAGCCTCTCTGTCCATACTGGGTGGAGCTTTTCTCTGCTCCGCTTGTAAGAGAGCGTCCCCTGAAGGCAAGAAAGGGTAAGTGCTGCACACCTGAAGAGTTACACCTGTAACCACACCTGACAGTGATGTCACGGTGTACTGGAGTACTTAGTACTTACTTAGTTTACGTACTTATTTCAAGCCTAACCGTGACCTTTACCCTGAACTGCGGACATTTGCGTTGCGTTCAAATGACACGTGAAAATGCTAAACTGCGGTATACGTCCGTGTAATGGCATGGCGTTCCCGTGAGACCGGGTTGGCCATCCCGTGTGATCGACTGAGCTGCCAGCAGCCAATCGGGAGAGACGATTTTATAAGTGAATAATGAGCAGCATGCGTATGTTTTTTTAAAAATGTAATCATGAGATTGAGATGTGATTTAATTAATCTGTATGTATGTTTTATTTTATCAGTTATGTATTTGCTGGCTTTTTAAATTTTTTTTATCTTTATTTATTTATTTTGATTTTGGTTATTTGCATTATATATATTTTTTATTTTTTTATTTATCAATAATATTTTTTAATTAATTTAATTTTGAACCATCATTCCCTGTGTAGATATGTTATTATATGTCATTTTGTCCAGGCAGTGGGGTATTTGGGAGAAAAAGTTTTAAATATCTGTGAATAATATTCTTTTTCTTAAATAAAAATATTATTAAAAAAATAATTATAAGATTAATGTAGCTGTTGGAGGAGGCGAGTGTTGGACTGTAACTGTGCGGAGGACATAGATATATAAATATATATATATATATATACATATTTCTCAAAATTGCCGTGACTTTTATAGAACAGTTTTGAGTCTGACTTCTTCTCTCTCGTTTTGCAGCGGTTACTATGGAAACAAGCCACCGAGGGTCTACACGGCTACAGCCAAGTCTGAACCAGATTCAGCCAGAGCTTACGTCTAAACACACACATCTGTACACGTTTAAGGACACTGTATGGGCTAAACTAGTCGGTATATAAGGAGACCAGCTGTTTGTCCCCACAGTGTGATGATTGCTGTAAACACACCTCGTCTGCTGACCGATGTCTGATTAAACACGGACGTCTAGTTCTGTTTCTGTCCTGTTCAAATATTTGCTTATTTTTTTAAAGAGTTTTTTTTGACGTGAAATCTTAAATCTAAATCTAGAGGATGCATAAAGATTAGTAGATGATTGTTATTGATTGTTTAATTCTGTTTGGAGTTTATTACTATCTGAATAAAGTTTGTATTACATAATAAATTAGTTTTTTTTTGGTTTGTTTGATTTTAAAGGTGAAATTGAAATTAGGGCTGTCAATCAATTAAAATATTTAATCACAAATTAATCACAGTTTTTTATCTGTTCAAAATGTACCTTTAATATATATATATATATATATACAAATAGAAATACCTTAAAATATATAAATACAAAAATAAATATAAAAAACAAATAGATAAATAGATATGAAAAATAAAAATTGAAAGGAAAAATGAATAGATTATTAATATTAAAAAATTAAAATCAAAATTCAAAAATAGATAAATACACTGAAAAATGTAAATGAAAAAATAAAAATGGAAAATAAGAAAATAGACGAATAAATGTAAAAATAAATGAAAATGGAAAAAAAAAAAAAAAAGTATATGTGTTGGGCTGTCAATCGCTTAAGATAGTTAATCGTGATTAATGGCACATTTTTTATCTGTTCAAAATTAACCTCAAAGGGAGATTTGTCAAGTATTTAATCCTCTTATCAACATGGGAGTGGACAAATATGCTGCTTTATGTAAATGTATGTATATATTTATTATTATAAATCAATTAACAACACAAAACAATGACAGATATTGTGCAGAAACCCTCACAGGTACTGCATTTAGCATAAAACAATATGCTCAAACTGCATGTGATTATCATAAAGTGGGCATGTCTGTAAAGGGGAGACTCGTGGGTACCCATAAAACCCATTTACATTCACTGATCTTGAGGTCAGAGGTCAAGGGACCCCTTTGTAAATGGACATGACAAATTTGCCTAGCCAAAAATGTAGTGTAAGTTTGGAGCGTTATTTAACCTCCTTCATGACCAGCTAGTCTGACATGGTTGGTACCGATGGATTCATCAGGTTTTCTAGTTTCAGATGATACCAGTATCTTCACTCTAGCTTTAAAACTGAATACTATAATATTAGACATCACTGATGCAGCTCCATCTTTGTTTTTGCCATGTGCATAAACAACCGTATCATCGGCGTACATCTGAATGTTGACGTCAGAGCAAACCGATGGTAGATCATCTATGTTTGGAGTATTATTTAACCTCCTTCATGACCAGCTAGTATGACCTGGTTGGTACCGATGGATTCATCAGGTTTTAAAGTTTACTATGATACCAGTATCTTCACTCTAGCTTTAAAACTGAGCTGTTACGACCTCCGAAAGGTGAAATGTTGACAAAAGCATAAACAAACACTTAAAAATGTCCTCATATCTGGTTGCTACTACATATCGGTGTGGCTTAAAGTAAAGTTAGGAGACCACACGCGTTTGTTCCTGCATGTACATACTGTTATATGTTATCTCTGTGTGTGTGTGTGTGTGTGTGTGTGTGTGTGTGTGTGTGTGCTGTAATCTCCTGTGTAATAATAATGATGATTAATGCGCTGCAGGGCAGTAATCCATCTATGTCTGTTCCCCTGCTGACAGGCAGAACGGTGGATTAACGCTCCACAGCATCACCGGGTCTATCTATAGAGACCGTAGACCGGATCAGACCTGCTGCTGCTGCTGCTGCTCAACCTTCAGCTGTCTCCGGACCGACTCCGCCCGGATGTCACAAGTCTGAACGCCGCTTCGTTTTTCTGCCTGTTCACGCTCATTTTATTAAACAAACACACGTCAAATGATCATTTATGGTTTTAAATGAAATCTGAACAGTAGAATAATCCCTCCAGATCTGATTGGGAAAGAGTTCCTCCTACAGGATTCAAGAGATCCACCTCAAAGTCAGGCAGCAGAACCTCAACACCTTCACGATGCACGCCGTTGTTGTGGCGGCGCGGCGGATTTGAATATTTCTGCATGACCCTGGAGGCTGTTGTAACTTCACTATACATAGTCCCATCTGCCCCAAATATCACAAGCTTGATAATAGTCCCGGCCTGAAGACATATACGTTCCATTATGAGTGATAGTCATAGCGCCCCCTACTCGCAACAGGAAATGGTTCTATACTGCCACCCACCCTCATAGAAGTGCCTTCTAAGGATGCCCCACATGTTCTCAGCAGGTCATTTCCAGCGCCACGCGCTCAACGCAGGAAACACTCTCTAACTGTTGAGTGCATGGACCAGCTTCCCCCGACGTACGCAAAGGGGCAAGGACCCATTCAACGCTGCTTGCAGCTTTTATTTATTTATTATTATTATTACTAGTATTACTGTTATTATTATATTATTATTTTATTATTATTACTAGTATTATTATTATATTATTATTATTATTATTATTATTATTATTATTATTATTATTATTATTATTATTATTATTATTATTTACCTTTTTTGTTGGGTGATAACATTGGCATTTTTTGCAGAAATTTTTTTTTTTGTTCGTTTGTTTTTAAATATTAGCTACTGCCGAGATTTTTTTACTTCAACAATACTTTCTTCAAGCATTTGTTCAGGCATTATTTATTTATTTATTATTAATACTTCTACAATTATTACTATTATTATTATTATTATTATTTATTTACCCTTTTTGTTGGGTGATAACATTGGCATTTTTTGCAGAAAGAATTATATTTTTTTTGTTTGTTTTTAAATATTAGATACTGCCAATATATTTTTTACTTCAACAATAATTTCTTCGAGCGTTTGTTGACGCATTATTTATTTATTTATTTATTTATTTATTTATTTGTTTATTTATTTATCTATCCATCTATCTATTTATCTATTTATTTATTTATTCATTATTATTATTAGTTTACCTCGTTTGTTGGGGGATATCATTGTATTTTTTGCAGCATATTTGCTGTTTGTATTCATTGTTTTAATGTAGCTGTGTGTTCTCCATCCTTCCCTCTCTTTAATCTGACCCTGTTGTGCTGACTGAGGGGGAACCAGCTTCAATCCTCTCAGTCGGCTCGTCCACAGGAAGTCTGTCTGTCTGTCTGTCTGTCTGTCTGGATGTTGTGGTTTGTAGAGGAGGAGGAGGAGGAGGAGGAGGAGGAGGAGGAGGAGGAGGAGGATGGTTAGAGCTGAGTACTGAGGGGTTGGTCAAAGTTCACAGCCGGGTCACCTGATTGGCCGACGGCGTCTGTGATGGACAGCAGGTGTTTACATATAGAGCTCCTGTGAGGACAGCTGTCTCCCCTCTGATCCAACATCATCAACACACCTTCCACTGCTGCAGCAACACAGGTGAGTCCTTCTGATTCTCACTAACAGCTCCTCTCTGTCTCCTCTTCTACCTGCTGGGAGTCCTTTTCTTTGTTCCTTTGTAGTCTTGAAAGTCTTCGATGAGCACCACGGATCTTCAAACTCTGCACCAGAGTCACATTTATCTGTAGGAAAGACGCTGATTACATTCATCCTCACTGACAGATTTCTTTACTTGTTTTAAGACAAGAAAAATACAAGAGAAAAATACAAGATAAATAAATAAATAAATAGATAAATAATAAATCTAAAAAAAAAATAGATAAATACATTGAAAAATGTAAAATAAAAAATACATATACTAAATAAAAATAGAATATAAAAAATAGATGAATAAATGGAAAAGAAAAAAATTTAATAGATCAAAAATAAATAGATAAAATGAATAAAAAATTTAAATGAAAATGAATAGATAAATATAATTATATGTGTTGGGCTGTCAATCGCTTAAGATAGTTGCAAACTGATATTTGTATCCACGTGTGGGCACAGATGAGAGAAGTATATAGTTATTTTCTTTTACTTCTATATTTTAAGTTTTATATAAAGAATGTTTATAGCTGTAAACACCATCTTAAACATAATAAATGGATATTTCTGCTGATTCCACAACGATGAAATGAAATCCGGAGATAGTTACTGCGTGTAGTTTTCAGAGCGGAGCGGTGAAACACATCTGAGAAGGTTTTAAAAGGATTAAGAAGCTCAGCAGAGTTTAGTCTCTTCAGGCATCTCAACTCATTAAATCATTTATAAACGTACTGTACATAAACTCCTCTACGATGTGCTGCAGTCATGGAATTACAATATTCAGTTTCTGTTGAGATACACTAGTTATTAGTGTGGTCTCTCAGTACGATGGTCCTTATGAGGCTGGGTTGCAATTCCTTTTAAAAATGTGTCCAACTTTGGGACAAAATTAAAGATAATAATCACTATTTTATTCTTTTAAAAAATGTTTACAAATGCATGTACTCTCTGCAGCGGAGGGAGGAGTAATCAGATATTAGCAATACTCTGTTACAAGTAAAAGTCCTGAATGAAACGTAAATGCATTATGCAGAATAATCTATATTATATAATAGTATACTAATGATTGATGCATTAATGTGTTCATCACTTTAATGTGTAGCAGCTGGTAAAGGTGGAGCTACTTTTGATGACTTTATATACTGCTGATAGTTTAATCTATAATCATTAGTGCTTTTTATCTGTTCTAAATGAACCTTAAAGGGAGATTTGTCAAGTATTTAATCCTCTTATCAACATGGGAGAGGACAAATATGCTGCTTTATGTAAATGTATGTATATATTTATTATTGGAAATCAATTAACAACACAAAACAATGACAGATATTGTCCAGAAACCCTCACAGGTACTTATGTGTAATGTATATGTAGTATATGTACTTACTTATGTATAATAAAATATATAAATAGATTAGTAAATAAATAGATTAGTAAATAAGTAAATAAATAAAAAAATAAAAAAATAAATAAAAAAATAAAAAAATAAAAAAATGTAAAATAAAAAATACGTATAAAAATAAGAATGTAAAAAAAAAAATAGATAAATAGATGTAAAAAAAATGGAAATGGAAAAGAAAAAGTGGAATAGATAAAAAAAATAAAAAAATAGGTAGATAAATAAATAAATAGAAAAAAATGGAAATCAATTAACAACACAAAACAATGATAGATATTGTCCAGAAACCCTCACAGGTACTGCATTTAGCATAAAACAATATGCTCCAATCATAACATGGCAAACTGCAGCCCAACAGGCAACAACAGCTGTCAGTGTGTCAGTGTGCTGACTTGACTATGACTTGCCCCAAACTGCATGTGATTATCATAAAGTGGACATGTCTGTAAAGGGGAGACTCATGGGTACCCATAGAACCCATTTACATTCACTGATCTGGAGGTCAGAGGTTAAGGAACCCCTTAAAAAATGGTTTTCATTTTTCCTCACCAAAACTTAGCGTAAGTTTGGAGCGTTATTTAACCTCCTTCACGAGGAGCTAGTATGACATGGTTGGTACCGATGGATTCATTCAGTGTTAAATATTACAACTACACAGAGAGTTCAGACGTTTTACAACATGTTGTGTTTGTTGTCAGAACTAAGAGCCAATCAGCTCTTTGATCAGGCGACAGCCAGGCGTTTCCCATAATACCCCTGGGTCCTGCAGTCGGTGGAGAGCAAACTGCGACGCCTGGCTCTAAAAACGGCAGCCGCCTCGATCTCGTGAGGTTATCATTGCTCACGTTTGCGTGACGTCAGAGCAAGTCGGACACAAATCTAATCGGCATGCATGCATGCGATCACCGGTGATTGATTCTATGCAGGTCATGCTCATCACCCCCTCATCACCATCCTACTGTGTGTCAGGTTCAACAATCTGATTACAGACCATCTGTGCCGTATCTTGATAAATATGAATAGTTGTAGTGAAGTTGGGTAGTTTAATGTATAACGTTTTGTTCTTTCCTCCTGAGGACCATTTCATCATACATTATCACACAATAGAAATAAATAAAGAAATCACTCACCAGACGCTTGTTGTTGTGTCTCTTTCTCTGTCTCTCTCAGGCACCGCTGACTCGCTGCCCTCCACCTGAAACCAACATGAGTCCCAAAAATGTGGTTTTCAAGAAGATTTGCAAAGACAAGTCGGTGAGTGAAACGTCTTCAACGTATGTAATAATATAATAAACTGTTATGGTTTGAATTACTGCTGACGTCCACAGTCCAACACTGACTCCATCACTCCAAAAACAGACAGATTAGACTGATCAATACGACACAACCAAACAATACTAAGAAAGGAATTCAATAAATGGGGCGTCTACTAATTTGGTTATGACTTATTGATCACAAAGGGAAGTACAAGAGTCATAATATATCCTTGGATCCAAAGAGAACTTGTTTTTGCTCTCCTCAGACAACGTAATGTGAACTAACTTTAAGAGACAGATTAAGTTCTTTGAGAACTGCTTCCACGACTAGAAACGCACGTCTCATTTATCGCTACACAAATTACTACCGTTGATGTCGAATAGTCTTTTTTTCTTAGGAAGCTTCATAACTGAGTGAAATGACGTAAAGTTATGACTTTATTCTCGTAATATTACAACCTTTTTTCTAACTTACTGATATTTCAGAGCCGTGGTCGTAGCCATATATTCTAACTTACTGATATTTCAGAGCCGTGGTCGGGGCCTTAGATTCTAACTTACTGATATTTCAGAGCCGTGGTCGGGGCCATAGATTCTAACTTCCTGATATTTCAGAGCCGTGGTCGGGGCCATAGATTCTAACTTACTGATGTTTCAGAGCCGTGGTCGGGGCCATAGATTCTAACTTACTGATATTTCAGAGCCGTGGTCGGGGCCATAGATTCTAACTTACTGATATTTCAGAGCCATGGTCGGGGCCATAGATTCTAACTTACTGATGTTTCAGAGCCATGGTCGGGGCCATAGATTCTAACTTACTGATGTTTCAGATCAGTTTTACAGTGAGCTCCAGATCAGAATATGATTCAACTGATATTTAAAGTATTTTAAACACTCATCAGTTCTTCTTGTTTTTGTAGGTTGGAGTGTACATGGGGAGAAGAGACTTTGTGGACCGTGTTGACTCTGTGGATCCAGTGGGTGAGTTTTCTCACCAGTAAACTAAACCGTCCCAGTCTGATGTAATATTTAGTCCTTCAAGGTGATATCTGCAAGTCAGAGACATTTATCTGCTGCCTGATGCATCAAACCGCTTTACTGTGTCACAGGACACATTTTGATTATCCTGGTTACTAAAAGGGTTTAAAAATAGTTTCATTTGAATTGCTTTTTTTTGTTTTACCACTAGATGGCGTCATCGTCATCGATCCTGAGGCTCTGCAGGGGAGGAAAGGTCAGTACCTGGACACACTTTTCATTCACGCCACTCAGCGTTATTACATGATGTTGATCTAGGCTCAGTTCACCTCACACACATTTTATAATAAATATTGAAGGACGACGCCGTTTTCTACCGAAAATCTGACAGTCCAGTTCCACAGATAACATGTGAAGACCTTGATGGAAGGTTTTACGTCTCCAAATGAAGTTATTTATTTTCCCCTGAAGTAGCTTTAAGGTTGTAAAAATAATTTTATACCACACTGTCTGACAGTATTACATATATTTTCTGTATCATCTCATCAGATTCTCATTGATATTAAATATATTCTTTATGTTTTGTTCATTTTAGTAACATCTCCCCACAAACTCAGAGCGACAGATGAGGTGTCTTTGCGATCTCCACTAGAGTTTAAAATAAAGTTCTGTGTGTTTGAACAGACAGCGTGAATTTATACTGACTGTCAAACTGATGTTAAAGAGTTTAAGTCGAAAAAACTCTTCATCCATCCTGCTTCCAGTTGTTTTGAAATGACTGCTTCGATATTACATATCATCAAGAACACATTCACACTTCAGCTGTTGTTATTATGTTGGCTACTTCTATTAATGCATATCATTTTGTTAATAGACATGTGGCTGAAATAGTTTTTTTGATATGTTCTTATAGATGAGAACAATGATCCCACCAAATTTCATGAACATCATAGGAACCTTTTCGCAAATCTGGCGTGCGTTTGGTGGCGCTATGCAGCCCGCTGGCCGAACCCAATCACTGCAGAACTTTGCAATTTTCATCAGTTCTGAAGCCAATTTTTGTGCGTCCAAAGACCCTCAAAAATGAGATTCTCCAGCAGAATAATAATAAAAAATCTAGGTTTTCTATTGAAACCTATTGTTTCGTGTGCATCCTAAACTAATTTACAATGCTTGTCAAAATACAAAAAATATACAGTGAAATAACAATTCAAAAACAAATGACTAAAAATACACTTTAAAACTAAATAGATGAACATTTTCCAGTTTCTATCCATGTTGGGTTCTACTCATAGGCATATATACATAGACGCTGTATTGACTCCTGGGTCGTATGTCAACGTGGGCGCCATATTGGACAGGGCAAGACTGGCCTCTAACCCTCTGTACTAGTGAACGAAGGAGCGGCTGTTTTTCTGGATAAAAAGCACTATAACGTCTACATTTATCAACCGATTTCAACGAGTCGTTATTACATTAAAGGGTTTATGATCTACGAGGAGTAACGTTAAGTCAAATTTTTGTTTCTTTTCCCAAAGATTTTGATGATAGACGGTTAAATACGTGATCGTCACTGCTTCCGGTTCATGGATCAGCAGTCTGTCATCAATTAATTAATTCTGAGAGTATAACGTCAATAAATTGGCGAAAAAAAAGATTTGAATATTCTCTGAGATTATAACGTCATAAATTTGTGAGAAAAAAATATGAAACTCTCCGAGATTAAAGTAAAAAATTGACAAGAAAAAACTCAGAAATCTACGAGAAAAAAGATTGAATATTCACTGAGATTATAACGCTGAATTTGCGAGAAAAATATAGGAAATTATCCGGGATTAAAGTCATAAAAATAAAAAGCACTTTAACATCTACAATTCTCAACCGATTTCAACGGGTCGTTATTATATTAAAGGGTTTATGATCTACGAGGAGTAACGTTAAGTTAAGGTTATGAATCTTAAAGCATGATTGCTTAAACGGAGGAAGACATTTCATTTTATTATATTATATTATTATTATATTATTTTACATAAACCCTTTAATATAATAACGACGCGTTGAAATCGGTTGAGAAATGTAGACGTTATAGTGCTTTTTATCTAGAAAAACGGCAGCTCCCCCGTTCACTTGTAGAGGGATACAGACCAGTCTTTCCCTGCAACGGGCAACGGGCTGAAGCGTCCAATTCGGCATCTACGTATATACATAGATGTCGAATTGGACGCTTCAGCCCATTGCAGCGATACGTCAACGTGGGCGCCATATTGGACAGGGGAAGACTGGTCTGTAACCCTCTACAAGGACACACTATATATATATATATATATATATAGTGTGTCCGGGGTTCTACTTACCTGATCACCTGATCATCTCTCCTCTGCTCTCCAGTGTTCGTCACCCTGTCCTGCACCTTCCGGTACGGCAGAAATGACATGGACGTGATGGGAATCGCCTTCCGCAGGGAGCTGTACCTGTCGACCCGCCAGGTGTACCCGCCTCTGCAGGACCGCGAGAAGGGGATCCACACCAGGACACAGGCCAAACTGATACGCAAGCTGGGAGACAACGCCTACCCGTTTTTCTTCGAGGTGAGAGATGTGACCTCGGGCTGCATGAAGGTGCTTTTATAACGGCTGCGCTGTCGAGAGACAACACAGTGAATTACTTCAGGTTATAGTTCTGCATTTAAGAGGTGAAGAAGAACAGAGTTGAGTCTCACTGTCAGGTTAACATCATCTGTAGTTTTGGACATTTCCTTCAACCCTAAAAACGGTACATTACCTGTTGATTTACAGGATGTCCTCGGTACCATTCACGGACACTTCTGTTAATACCACATCAGATATTTCTGTAAAATTACAGCATATCTCCGGTAGCATTTCCACTGAAAGGTTCTAATAATAGAGTCTGTGCTGCATTTCCATGGACAGTTTCATCAAAGCTGAAATGTAAAGTTCTACATTTTCTGGTAAATATACATTATTTTCTTCCACTCTAAAATAATTCTAAAATACGATAATCACCAGACAAATGTAATGTTCTAATATAATAAAAAGATCTACTTGAACAGATATTACGCAACATGATCAAATAAATCCGCCACAATAAATACAATTATATGTTTTATTTTTTCTACCATCAACATTTTGACTTTACTCTAAACATTTCGGCTTTACTATCGACATTTCACCTTTACTCTCGACATTTCTACTTTACTTTCAACATTTCTACTTTACTCTCGACATTTCACCTTCATTCTTTACATTTCAACTTTATTCTTCGACATTTCTACTTTACGCTCGACATTTCGACTTCACTCTCAACATTTCGAGGTTACTCTCGAGATTTCGGCTTCACTCTCGAGATTTCAACATTATTATCAACATTTCTACTATTATTGACATTTCAACTTTTATTATCAACATTTCAGCTTTACTCTTGACATTTTGACATTACCATCGATATTTCAACTTTAACGTAGACATTTCAACTTTACGCTTGTTAAAGTGCATTTCATCGCATGTGTTTGCACAAAAAGCACTTTGTCAGTACAGACTGACTGACTTTGTGTTCTTGTCTTCTCAGTTTCCTGACAACCTGCCTTGCTCAGTGGCTCTCCAGCCAGCGTCTAATGATGTCGGCAAGGTAAGATCCCGACTGGGGAAATCAAACCGTTAACTGATGAAGTGAACACATGGCGGGAAGCTGACACCTCTTCTCTCTCCTGCAGCAATGTGCCGTGGAGTTTGAGGTACAAGCGTTCAGCGCCGAGAGCCAGGACGCTAAAATACGCAAGCGGTGAGTCTCAGCTCATCTGTCGTCCGTCGAAGAGTTTTAGAGAGGGAAAATTTTACTTTCTTTTGCATCTTGAGAATAAAGTTGAAATGATGAGAATGAAGTTGAAATTTCAACGTTTAATCTCAACATTTCGACTTTATCATCATCATTTCAGCTTTACTATCGACATGTCAGCTTTACTATCGACATTTCAGCTTTACTATCGACATTTCAGCTTTACTATCGACATGTCAGCTTTACTATCGACATGTCAGCTTTACTATCGACATGTCAGCTTTACTATCGACATTTCAGCTTTACTATCGACATTTCAGCTTTACTATCGACATGTCAGCTTTACTATCGACATGTCAGCTTTACTATCGACATGTCAGCTTTACTATCGACATGTCAGCTTTACTATCGACATGTCAGCTTTACTATCGACATTTCAGCTTTACTATCGACATGTCAGCTTTACTATCGACATGTCAGCTTTACTATCGACATGTCAGCTTTACTATCGACATTTCAGCTTTACTATCGACATTTCAGCTTTACTATCGACATGTCAGCTTTACTATCGACATGTCAGCTTTACTATCGACATGTCAGCTTTACTATCGACATTTCAGCTTTACTATCGACATGTCAGCTTTACTATCGACATGTCAGCTTTACTATCGACATTTCAGCTTTACTATCGACATGTCAGCTTTACTATCGACATGTCAGCTTTACTATCAACATGTCAGCTTTACTATCGACATTTCAGCTTTACTATCAACATGTCAGCTTTACTATCAACATTTTAGCTTTACTATCGACATTTCAGCTTTACTATCGACATTTCAGCTTTACTATTGAAATTTCAACTTTATTATTAACATTTCGGCTTTTACTCTCGACACTTCCACTTTATTCTCGACATTTTTCGAAATGCAAGGAAGAAAAATGTTTCTCCTCTGATTTATTTTTTCTAATGCTTGGCCCTAATAATCTTCCATAGTCCTCAGATTACTTCCATTCATTCATAACACTGAAGTAGCACCGAGTCAGTATAAGAAAGTAAGTGTCACACAGACTTCGTATGTTTTTATAATTCTATTTCTTTCTCTGCTTTGTCCAACAGGAGCTCAGTGAAGCTGATGCTCAGGAAGGTCCAATACGCTCCAGAGTGTGAGGCGGTGGCGCCCTCTGTTGAAACCACCAGGGACTTTGTCATGTCGGATAAACCGCTGCATGTCAAGGCCAGTCTGGACAAAGAGGTGGGGTGGCTTTACAATTATCTTTGGCTCAGAACCCAATGTAGTGAAAGTTTGTCTTTCTGCAGTAGAATCATGAGAAGTGTTGCCTTTAACATTCTTTGATAAACACAGTTTTTTTTTTAACTCTGATCATGTTATTTAATTCTCTGTGTCTCCATGTTCAGACAGATTCTGATCAGCCTGTTATAACCAGATGTTTCTAAAACACTGTAATTTGTGAAAGGGGGAAGTAAACCCGTGCATTATTAGTAGATATGTTGATTATTGTTCACGTTCTCTAACCTTGCATCTTGTTTGCAGTTGTACTACCACGGTGAGACCATCAAAGTGCAGGTCAGCGTCACAAACAACTCCAGCAAAAACATCAAGAACATCATCGTCTCTGGTAAACATGACTCATATCCACTGTGAGAGGAGGCACGTTCAATGCTTCAAACATGCACACGCTGTGATATGGAGATATATTAAAGTGGCATGAAGCCTGCAGAGAATCTGACCTTTTGCTGCTTTAACAAATGTAAATGTAGCCTCCGTCACATTTCTTCTTCTCTCGTCCTCCTCAGTGGATCAGGTCGCCACGGTGGTGTTGTACTCCAATGACAGCTATGTCAAATGTGTGGCCATCGAGGAACTTGGGTAATGCACAGCTCACACTACATTTTAAAAACATTACAAAGAGAGTTTTCATCATCACATATCTGTAACTCTAAGTCAGTCTGTCCTTTTGTTCATAATGAAAAGAAAACCTGAGATTCATGTGTACAGTTCAGTCACGCCATGAACAAATCAAAGCTTCTTACTCAAAAAATGATTTAAAAAAGGGAAAATATTTCTTTCCGTGACAGATTTCTGGTTGTATTAACAAACTCCAAAGAATATATAAATACAAGGCAAAGTGAGCATCTGTCTCGTGCTGCTGGTAAGAAATGCTCGCCTTAGTTGCAGCTTTCACTACACAGTAGCAGGAGTTGGTTGGGCTTGACGTGCCGAGACAGCTTGTACACGACCCAAAGCCTGTTTGGCCTCACGTGGTATGAGACTGTAATCCATTACCTGGAAGACAATAAGTTATGGGAGAGGACTAACAAACCAACTCCAAAACACACCAGAAGCCAGAAATGGTGGAAGGTTAGGCTCAGGGCTAGCAACTCCAACTTGTAAAGAACCTTTATGCTATAGAAACGTTGACAACAGAAAGACAGAATCAAATCCTGGTACAGGAGGATTCCTCATCAAGAGGAAAGATGACACTGTGTGATGAAAGCCACAAAGTCAAGGAAGTCACAGAGCCGAACCCCCTTCTGTCAACCAGGGACATCCGGATTGGAACGTGGAACGTTAGGACCATGTATGAGACCGGAAAGACCATGCAAAGTGAGCAAGGCTCACATTCCCCCCCGCACACTGCTTGACCTCTACTAAAGTAAGGCCAAGGGTTTTTCCCTTTTGGAAAAATGTCAAAAATGTAGGGCACCCTGGACTTCTAAACCCCCGAAAGGCAAAACTAGACCAGGGCGGCCCCGTGTGCCAAGGCCTGGCCACCAGATGCTCACCAGCAAGCTCCCCTTGCAGGTCTGGCTCCAGCGGGCGGCCCCGGCTTCCCTTTTCCGAGCCGATTCTGGACGACTCATGTAGGGTCTGTGAATCACTCTTGGTCTGGCCCTTCCCCTTGGACCTGTTTGCCTTGGGGGACCCTACCAGGAGCTATTCCCCCCGACAACACAGCTCCCAGGGTTGTAGTTTCTGAGATACAGACATTTTCTTTTCATACTACCTGTATATCTAGTATTTGGGCACATGACTGCTGTGGATAACTGTGCCAAGAGAGCAACACATTGGAATTACATTCACATTTGGTGAACATTAACAGAAGATCACACCCTTGGCTTGTAAGTGATATTGCTTCACACAGAATTGACCTCTGGACTGATAAAAGTCCGACTAACCCGAGATGACGTCATATGATTCTTTTCACTGAGAAGAGACATGATTACAAAAAAAACTTGATTGACAAAAAATTTGCCATTTCGACTGAGAGAGGACGGCTACAGGAGGGAATACTGGATTACTGCCTCTTCAACCTAACGGTTACTCAAGAAGAAAAGACTCAAACTAACTTTGACAGTGAAATTTCAAGAGAAGAAGGGAGTGAAAGACGACGGGCTGAGCCGTCTGCCTGCTGTGTTTTCATCTTCACTCGGAGACTTAAATGGCGTCCAGATTAGAGGACGATCTCTGCTGTACTGTTTGCCACGACATCTTTAAAGATCCTGTCATCCTGTCATGTAGCCACAACTTCTGTAAAGTCTGTCTGCAGAGCTGGTGGACAGAGAAACACGACCAAGACTGTCCAGTTTGTCAGAGAAGATCTTCAAAGAACGTACTACCTCCTAACTTGGCTTTAAAGAACCTGTGTGAGAGGTTCCTACAGGAGAGAGCTCAGAGAGCTTCAGAGGCTCTCTGCAGTCTGCACTCTGGGAAACTCAAACTCTTCTGTCTGGACCATCAGCAGCCGGTGTGTCTCGTCTGCAGAGATTCAGAAAAACACACCAACCACAGATTCAAACCCATCGATGAAGCTGCACGACGACACAAGAAGGAACTTCAGGAAACTCTGGAGCCCTTAAAGGAGAAGTTAAAGGTTTTTGAAGAAGTTAAAGTGAAGTTTGATAAAACATCAGAACACCTGAAGGTCCTGGCCCGACACACAGAGACGCAGATTAAGGAGCAGTTTAAGAAGCTTCACCAGTTTCTAGAAGAGGAAGAGGAGGCCAGCATGGCTGCACTGAGGGAGGAAGAGGAGCAGAAGAGTCAGGTGATGAAGGAGAAGATGGAGGCTGTGAGCAGAGATATAGCAGCTCTTTCAGACGCAGTCAGAGCCACAGAGGACGAGCTGAGAGCCGAAGACGTCTCGTTCCTGCTCAACTACAAGGCTGCATTGGAAAGAGTCCAGCAGCGCCCCCTGCTGGAGGATCCACATCTGGACTCAGGAGCTCCGATAGACCAGGCCAAACACCTGGGCAACCTCAACTACAACCTCTTGAACAAGATGAAGGACATGGTCTCCTACTCTCCTGTGATTCTGGACCCAAACACTGCTGGTCCAGAACTCGTCCTGTCTGGAGATCTGACCAGTGTGAGACGAGGAGAGAAACAGCTGCTTCCTGATAATCCAGAGAGGATTGATGATTACCGAACTGTCCTGGGCTCCGAGGGCTTTAACTCAGGGACTCACAGCTGGGACGTCCAGGTTGGAGACAGTACAGACTGGTCACTGGGTGTGTCAGCAGAGTCGGTCCAGAGGAAGGGGGTGAGACGGTCTGGATTATGGAGAATATGGTTATATAATGGTGACTACTCAGCAGCTTCCCCATCAGGTCCATCCTCTGTTCTCGTAGTGCAGAAGAAGCTCCAGAGGATCAGAGTGAATCTGAACTGGAACGAAGGAAAACTGTCGTTCTCTGATCCTGATATGAACACACACATACACACCTTCACACACACTTTCACTGAGAGGATGTTTCCATACATTCACACTGTGGAGAATCTCCCTCTGAAGGTTTCACCAGTGAAGGTCTCTGTGACTGTAGGACAACAGAAATAGACGGTGATGATGTTTTGAGAGTCCGATCTATTGATCGGTGAATAACTACTCTCTTTTAGGTGATAAACATGGATGAACTGCCTTCTCAAAGTTCTATTAAATGTCTTGGTGTAGCTGTCATGGTGATGTTAGAAACCACTACAGCAGCAAATAAGAATTTTTTTTAATAGGGCTGTCAAAGATAACGTGTTAATAACACCTTAACACAAAATCGTAGGTTTTGGAGGGTGTAGCGGGCTCAGTTTTAAAACTAGAGTGAAGACACTGGCATCATATCAACCATGTCATACTAGCTTGTCTTGAAGGAGGTTAAATAACGCTCCAAACTTGCGCTAAATCTTTGGCGAGGAAAAACTTTCATGGCCATTTTCAAAGGGGTCCCTTGGCCTCTGACCTCCAAATATGTGATATATATATATCTCAGATATATTATTGATGCTTTCCCACAGTTACGCTGCACAATGACGCTTAAGCACTCCGTATTATGTTTCAGTTTGTTTTGGAACGGAGACACAGCAGAGAGAAAAAAAGGGCTCAACAGCACGGTGCGACTAAACCTGAGGGGACGCACCCTATTTTTTACCTGATAATGCGACACTGAACAACAAATCTGTGCTGAAATCAACACGAGGAGAGTTAGTAAGGTTAGCCGTTAGCAGCTGTAGCAGCTCAGTCCTGACTGGTTAAATAACGGAGCTACTAACATCAGCGGAGGTGCCATTGAGTTATTATTATGAGACGTTCACGGTCTGCTCAGTAAAAGGACTACTGGGCAAAGGTAAATTACAACGTTATCATGATGTGTCCAAATGTAATCTCGTAAAAACTTTTGGCAAGAAACTTGACTAAATCCATTTGTTTGAAGGAGATGTTTTCACATCAATATAAAATAGATATTAGAGAGAGAATTATGACCTGATTAACTTTATAACAACTTACCAACATTTTTTTCAATCAAAGCAAATATTTAAATATTCATAATCATTTAAATTGTGTTTTTATGCAAATAACTAAGATAGATGACGATAACAAAGTACAGTACTGTGTACAGTAACCTCCCTCCCCCAGATACCGTGTATGTAATATTTATTATGTAAAATATATCGAACATTGAATGACTTCAGATCTAAAATGTTATTCCTTCATTTAGCGCAGAGATTTCAAAAGTGACAAATAAAAAAAAATACTTTTCTACCACAGTGACAGGAAGTGAAAAAAGTTAATTTCAGACCCTACATACATCACAGTTTACAGATCCACTTCCTGCTACACCTTTAACCCACTGGACTTATTGTGTTCACCATTCCTTTAGTGATGTCATGTTGTTCCCAGGTCTCAGATCGTTTTAATAAACTATAGTTTCTCTTGAAAAGATAATTAAGACAATTTCCAACGCATACAAATGATTATATATAAATGGACATGGTTTTAGCTCACTCTGTGATTCAGTATACATTTTCTCCACATTCAGATATAAAGTTTGAAACAAACTTTTCTTTGTATTTACAGTCATTAACTCTTGACTTTCCTAATCTAGAATGTAAACTTTATCTGTATCATGCTATAACTCATCTGTTGTTTGAGGTTCAATTTAGGTGATAATTTATTATTTAATCCACGAGGTTTGCTTTGTAAAGCAAAATGTGATCCATCTTAAAGTTGTTTTGTTATTTCGTTTCAATAAAGTGATTTCTTTGGTCTGAAACTAGAGAAGTCTCATATATTGTTTGGTGTGTGCCCTTTTGGGGTTGAAATCCAGTTTTTTTTTGTGTATAAACATTACAGCTTCCTTAAATCTCAGAACTTCCCTGCCACTCGTTGTTCTAAAATTCAGCTGTGAGCCGAGTTTTAAAAGCTCAAAGTGAGCCGGGAGGACGTTTAAGATTTGGAGGCTCTATAGTAAAATCATGGAAAGTATCCTAAGTTATCAACCATTGCTGTGTTTTGGTTGCTGTATTCTGTGGTTTCTACTGAAGTTTAATGTTCGTCTGTGTCTTCATTGTCTCAGGGATTCCGTGTCTCCTGGAGCAACCCTGCAGAAAACCTACAAACTGCTGCCGGTGCTGGCCAACAACAGGGAGAGGAGGGGCATCGCTCTGGACGGCAAGCTGAAGCATGAAGACACCAACCTGGCGTCATCGAGCATGTGAGCAAAACAAAGAGACACAGCACCTTTAGAGGATGTTGATAGTTGGATCCAGTTGATCCTGCACGGCACCAAACCTCGGTTATCGAAGCAGACCGATGTGTCTTTTATTAAAAGTGGGTAATCATAATCATCTGTTTCTTCTCTTTTAGGATCAAGGAGGGTGTTCTGAAGGAGGTTATGGGGCTCATGGTTTCATATAAAGTCACAGTGAAGCTCATCGTTGGAGGGTCAGTCACATATGTGTGTGTTTTTGCACCTGATTCACCCGTTATTAGGCCGTTAGATCAGTCGCTATAAGCACCATAAATGTGGATCAGTAGGGGCCTACTACGCCTACTACGTTGGAAAAGTGAAAGTGAATCTAAAAATCAACACATTCTGATATGTAAAACTGAATGAAACGTCACGTTTTGAACACAAACAAAAATACTTCTTTAGGTTTAGGCAACAAAACTACAACGTCTTTAGGTTTAGGCAACAATACTACAACTTCTTTATGTTTAGGCAACAAAACTACAACTTCTTTAGGTTTAGGTAACAAAACTACAACTTCTTTCGGTTAAGACAACAAAACTACAACTTCTTTAGGTTTAGGCAACGAAACTACAACATCTTTAGGTTTAGGCAACAAAACTACAACTTCTTTAGGTTTAGACAATAAAATTACAACTTCTTTAGGTTTAGGCAACAAAACTACAACTTCTTTAGGTTTAGGTAACAAAACTACAACTTCTTTAGGTTTAAGCAACAAAAATACAACTTCTTTAGGTTTAGGCAATAAAACTACAACTTCTTTAAGTTTAGGCAACAAAACTACAACTTCTTTAAGTTTAGGTAACAAAACTACAACTTCTTTAGGTTTCGGTAACAAAACTACAACTTCTTTAGGTTTAGGTAACAAAACTACAACTTCTTTAGGTTTAGGTAACAAAAATACAACTTCTTTAGGTTTAAGCAACAAAAATACAACTTCTTTAGGTTTAGGCAATAAAACTACAACTTCTTTAAGTTTAGGCAACAAAACTACAACTTCTTTAGGTTTAGGCAACAAAACTACAACTTCTTTAAGTTTTTGTTGACTTGGTGAATTTCACTCTAGATTCAGGGACTTTTGGAGCTGGCGCTGCAAATTTAAAATGAAAACATTCAACATTATTCTTTTTTTCTTCTATTTGTTCCATTTTTCATCTTTGTCTCTGCCGTGCTCACAGGATGATGGGGTCAAGGTGAGTTCATGTCTAATTGTCCTCATCCATTGTATTTTTCTTGAAATCTTGATTAAAATATCATCATTTTATAGCTTTTAACATTCCTGTTTGTTTTTTTTGTACCAGTGCATCAACACAAGCTCTTTGTTGACATGGTTGTTAATTCATGTATTGTGTATTAATTTATAAACAGCTGCAGTGACAAATACGTTTTGTTTTGTGTTACAGTGAAGTCGGCCTGGAAGTTCCCTTCAAACTGATGCATCCTAAACCTGATGCAGGTCAGGAAACAATCAGTGTGCGACTTGTTCATTTTTAACAGGAAAGACGGACCCAGATTGTTTTGTTCACCTGAGCCGTGGTCGGGGCCATAGATTCTAACTTACTGATATATCAGAGCCGTGGTCGGGGCCATAGATTCTAACTTACTGATATATCAGAGCCGTGGTCGGGGCCTTAGATTCTAGTTTACTGATATTTCAGAGCCGTGGTCGGGGCCATAGATTCTAACTTACTGATATATCAGAGCCGTGGTCGGGGCCATAGATTTAATTTACTGATATTTCAGAGCCGTGGTCGGGGCCATAGATTCTAACTTACTGATATATCAGAGCCGTGGTCGGGGCCTTAGATTCTAGTTTACCAATATTTCAGAGCTGTGGTCGGGGCCATAGATTGTAACTTACCAATATTTCAGAGCCGTGGTCGGGGCCTTAGATTCTAACTTAATGATATTTCTTTTCTTTCTTTATTGCTGCTAACAGTGAAGGAGAGGTAAGACAGTTTTTCATATTTAGTTATGTTTGACACTCAAAGAAGCGTAAATCTCTTGTAGTTGGAATAAATGAATAAATAATAAATGAATGAACCGGAGTGACATCAGGTCTACTCTTTGTGCCCGAGGATGAACATTGTTGTGTTTGTTGTGATGCTTGGTGAAACTGTCCTCTGTCTGTCTGTCTGTCGTTGTTTTTGTCCACTTCATCCAGGGACGAGATCATGTTACAGCAGCTTTTATCACATCAGCTCCTTTTAATAATAGTCCTTTCATCAGCAGTGTCAACTTACTTGCAGGAAAAAGGAAAAGATTTAAAAAGCTGACACCCACATATCATGTTTTCAGTTGTTCTGGTTCAGTAGATCTCTGCTCAGGTTAAAGTTTGGGCGTAGCTTTACAGGAAATGACATGAAGTCACTCGACTCAATGTACCAACAGACGACTCGCTGCTTCCACAAGCGTCTTTCCCAATTCTGTATTCTCATTTTAAAGATTTCTAAACGATATACTTAATGTGACTCAACAACTACAACACACACAGTTAGTTCCTATTGTTACAGGCGACCCCTCCAGGTTTCCCAACTCGTGTCTCGCGCTCTCATTGGCTGTAGCTCGTGGCCGGAGTGCCCAACAGGTCCAGAAATTTAGCATGCTAAATATCTGGAATGTGTCTGTGAGCCTCTCGACGAACGTCTTTTAGAAGTTCACACATGACCGAGCCAACGCTGATTTGCCTCTGATCTGGGTCTTTTGTCGGGGAGTGGAAAATCAGGGCAAAAGCTGTAAAATTCAGTGGAAGCGTGTAGCATGGGCCAAGGAAGAATCCACTAAATTTTGGAGTGGATACGAATCACAGGGCGGATACACGCATTATTTTTCACTTAAAGACGCTGCGCTGTAGTTATGACTTTGAATCAGGACATATCAGGAGAAAAACACTCCTAAAAAATCTCCAGAAAACTGAAAACAAATTATAAAATAGTGTGGTGTGTTGTATATGATTTAATAATGCAGATGATGAGGTATGAGGTCAAAGGTTGTTACGTTACATTGTTACGTTGTTGCGTTACGTTGTTGCGTTACGTTGCTGCGTTACGTTGCTGCGTTACGTTGCTGCGTTACGTTGTTGCGTTACGTTGCTGCGTTACGTTGCTGCGTTACGTTGTTGCGTTACGTTGTTGCGTTACGTTGTTGCGTTTCTTTTTTTTTTTTACCTTTATTTAACCAGGTAAAATCAATTGAGAACCAATTCTCATTTACAATGATGACCTGGCCAAGAGGCAGTAGCACAGTCCACACAAGTGACACAAACAGCACAGATACAATACAGTATGACAAACACATGAGAAAATGGCTAAAAACAGGATAGGTAAATTAATAAACACTATGTATAAAAAAAGGCGGATTACTGGATGTTCTTTGTAAAAATGGAAGAGAGAGAGAGAAGTGAGGGCTGGTCAGCAAGTACAGCAGTCAACTACGACTTGTTGCAGCTTTTGTTTGAACATGTTGAGAGAGGTGAGAGCTGTTAGTTTGAGCGTGTTTTGTAGTGAGTTCCAGTCATTTGCAGCGGCAAAATGAAAGGAGTTATGACCAAACATAGTACGGACTTTTGGAATGAAACGTTGTTGCGTTACGTTGCTGCGTTACGTTGCTACGTTACGTTGCTACGTTACGTTGCTACGTTACGTTGCTACGTTACGTTGTTACGTTACATTGTTACGTTACGTTGTTACGTTACGTTGTTACGTTGTTACGTTGTTACGTTGTTACGTCACATCGCTACGCTGCGTCGTTACCCTACGTCGTCACGCTACGTCGACACGCTACGTCGTCACTCTACGTCGTCACTCTACGTCGTCACGCTACATTATTACACTGTTAAGTTGTTACGTAGATACATAGTTACGTTAACTTGTTAAGTTAACTTGTTACCTTTTTTTCTAACCTTAACTAAGTATTTTGTTGCGAATCGTTTCACAACGTTAACCCCGTTTCATTGTGTGTTTCTGCGAGCGTGATACGAGGCTGATACGTCGACATTCAACGTATCCGGGGTTTGCAGAAACGTACAATGCCAAGATTTTTTCTGGCGACTAGGTTGATATAAAAGGTGAATACATGCCGACTTTCATGCAGACTGCAGTGTCTGAATATGTCTCAAGCAATGATAACGAGAATATCGGCGTACAACACTGCTTGGTTGAAGATCGCCTCGGTCTTCGGTGGGATTTACTACTACGGTGCTTCTGACAGTAAATGCTAGCAGCTCTTTTCTAACGCTGATGTCGTCTGCAGTGAAGTGGAGGAGGAGATGGAGTTCCAGGAGTTCAAGCGCTCCTACCTGAAGGGGATGAACGATGATGATGAAGAAGATGGAAACGTGTCCGGTGGTGACGACATGGCGCCCAAAGAGAAATAAAGAAGAGTGACGACAGCTGGGAGTTTGAGTCGCCTCAGAGTTTGTGCTAGAAAAAAAAAAAAGAGACTTAATTAAAAAGGACCATACCTGTGATTTGACATGTTTTAGTGCAACTTAGGTAAGTACGCTAAGTAGGGACAACATGACGGCCCTCATTTACCTTCTGGTTAAGGCCAACATGTCGGTAAACTGATGCTTATTGAGTCTTTGTGTCTCCTGATGAATGTGAGTCCAATATTCTCTCTCTTTTAGCTGTTTTCTCAGACTCTGAGCCAGAAATCTCCACTTCAGCAGCACTTACATCCACCAAATCATTCCTCTCTATATTCTGAAGGTTTCTCCTGAGGGGTTTGTTCAGATATCATTAAGAAACTGATTTATACAACGTTTTATTCCTGGTGCAAATGGATTGTTTTGTTAATGGCTGTTGACAGTACTTTCTGATTTATGGAGGGATACAAAGAGATATCAAAGATCCCCTCTATAAACTAAAAAAATGTAACCTAGCTTTATCCTATGTTCAGATCCATGTTCTGGAAATGTATGCAAATTAGCACATTTAATAGGATACTACATCATTTGCATATTTAAACATAACATTTCAGAAAACTTGTGATACTAAAAATAATTGTCGTTAATGTCAGTAATCAACTGGGGAGGTTTCATTTAAACCTTTTTACCCTATTCACCTGTAGTGTCTCTCCTTAATAAATATAGGTTTATAGAACCCAAGTCTGTCTATATTATTCTTTTTATTTATTATTCCATGTGTTAGTCTGTCTCTAAATACTGTCTTACCTGTCTGTGTCTCCCAGCTCGTCGGATGCATCTGAAGACTGAACTCTATAAAAACACAACAACAAAAACAGAAACACGACTAAAACACGGCCTCTTCACTCTCGTTGAAAATAACAGATCTAACCCTTTCACTGTGCTCACTAACAGGCTCATTTCTCTCCAACGCTGTCCACAAAGTGCCGTGTTAGTGAGCACTGCTCCTTCTGGACAGGTGTGCTGATTAAACAGCACCGTGATTACACCAGGTGTGCTGATTAAACAGCACCGTGATTACACCAGGTGTGCCGTTTTATCTTGGAAAGAAAAATACATTTTTAGGCACTTCATCACTTGTGGAGCTACACATTTTGTGGATTATTATCATCATATCATATTAAAAACAAATTAAAAAGTTCTCAGTATCTCCTGAAACAGCTGCTCACTGTAGTTTTTTATAAAAATAGTGCATTTGTTGGGGACTATTTTCAGCGGCGCATTAATACACATGAGGTGCTCTAGTGAGTATTAGTGGCAGCAGGACGGTGTATTAAATAAACTACTATATATAGATAAATATACACTATACTTGTTACCCCTCTGAGACCCACAAAAGAGACGTTTTAGTCTTCTTTAGGGAGTCCAGGGGGTCTTTAGGGGGTTTTTAGGGGGTCCAGGGGGTCTTTAGGGGGAGATAGCAGGTCAACAGTAGATGTCACATAGAAATGCTGAACATCATCTGAAAGCTGGAAATCTAAAGATTAATTTAAGATGCAGCTCAGCACTGAGTGTCAAGTTGTTCTAGTCATAAATCAGATATAAACATTAATTAATTAATGCCGCAATTTTGGGGTTGATACCATTTGTTACACAGATTTGGTGCTAAATTTAACCATTTTTTTTTACCACTGGAGAATTAATAAAAATGATCAATAATCCTCCAAAATACCGCATTAAGACACCAAGACCTCGAGGAACACCAGAGAAAAACATGCTGTGATTTGGGATCAAAAACTTTTGACATTTTGGAGATTTCTTGCAAGAATTGCATTTTTTTTTGGCGATTGGATAGCTAGCACTTAGTCTGTAGTTTGATCCATCCATCCTCTGAATGCTCTAGGTCTCTAGTTTGTGGCTGTGATTATCCTAGAGGTCACCACAAGGTCATTTTATACAGTGAGGTCAATGAAATGTCTCCTATGGGGACTAACATCATCACACATGAATACAGTTGGGCTCATTGGATCCACCAGAGTCTCAGCTTTACAGTGAGACCCAATTTATGGAATTTAAGACTGTTTAGGGACCCCAGTAAGTGTTCTTTTCCTCTTCTCATCTCCATTTCGTCTCATGATATCTTCCTGATCTCAGACGTTACGTTATGTACGTAAACAATGTAACAGAAGTACGGAAAACAAGTCAGTCATTTAACTTATAAAACAAAACACGGGTCTTGAACACCCGGTCTCCCGGCGGAAAATCCCCGAGCAGTCTTTCTCATTTTTCATTCTACACCACTAGTCCCCAGTATGCAGACATATTAGTTATACTTTGATTCTTCTCGTCGCTCAATTTAAGAATTTTGTGACACATTAAGACCAGCTGAAAAGAAACAGTTGAACACGAGCCGTCAGGAGGAAGTAACTTTTTAATTTCAGACAAAAACCACAATGCATAGATCACAGCATGTGACACACAACTACAACATGACCGCTGGAAGATGTTTTATCCCCCAGAGTCTCATCACCTCTCTGCATCGTCCAATCACACGTCCAGAAATCACCTGAAAGGTGTCCTACAGCGCTCAGGGATCCAAGCTTCCTTTTTGATGTTTTTAATTCACCACAACCTTATTGGTTGTTGGGCTGTAAATCCAGGTTTGTTTTATTTTTATTTTATTTTAGATGATGCAAATAAAATAGATCCACTTGTTCCCTGTTTCTCCACCATCTTGTTTCCTTCCTGCTTCTTCTCCGTTTGAACCTCTTCATCTCATCACGCCTCCGTCTCAACAAACTCTCACATATTTACATTTTCAAATAAACAATAAAAATCCTATCACAATCTCTGCTGCTAGTTCAGCGCTCTGACTTTGGCAGATTTATTTGAGTACAAAGGATTTTGTTCTTACTCTAAACCACAGCGCCTGATGGAGCATGTTCTGTACCTGACGGCAGTAAGGGCCTTTACACACCGGGGTTGTTGTTTTTGTTTTTGTGTGATTATTTCCACGTTATGACGGAGTATTAGGGCCACATTGAGGAAAAAAATTAAGTCATAAATTTATGAGAATAAATTCGTAATATTCCAGGAATAAAGTCATAAGTTTACGAGAAAAAAGTCATAATATTATGAGATTAAAGTCACAATATTATGAGAATAAAGTCATAATATTACACATGGACCTGATGCGGAAATTGCGTCTTTTGTTTGGAGGAACTGTTTTTTTTTCCTCGTAAAGTTATGACTTTATTCTTGTAATATTATGATTTTTTTTCTTTAAATAGTATGACTTTATTCTCATTAAATTACAACTTTTTATTGTAATATTACGACTTTTTTTTTCTTGAAATAATACGACTTTATTCTCATTAAATCACAACCTTTTACGACTCATTCACCTCGGCGGTGACGACACGGCCTAACTCCTGACTAATCCAAAAATGGGCAAAGAGATGGATCGTTTGTAGAGCTGCTGACCTGAGACGGCAGCCACCGGCCACGCCATCAATTATGCCTTACTTTAAGCCTTAATATAATAAAAACGGGTGAGTTATGTTTAAATTCAATTTTCTTTCCATCCACACAGGAAACAGATGTTACTGGACACACATGTCCGGTGAGAAGTTTGTCATACGGTCGTATGAATCCGCTGTAAAGTTTGTCCAACTCGACTCGACTTGTCGCTTTTGTCTGAAATAAAATAACTAAAATAAAATACTCGTGATCAAAGCAGCCGCTTTGGATGCAATTTAATATAATTCATTTTCTTTTCTCTCTCAAGCATCAAACTTTGAAAAAGGTGAATTTATAATTATAAAAGACTCTAAAACTAAATCTGCAGCAGCAGCAAGCTGAACTGGAGGATTAAAAAGACATTGTACTCTGAGGATGCAACAACATTTAGCATGAGAGCAGGTCTGGACCTCTGCAGGCGACCAGCTCAGCCGTCTACACATTCATTAAAGTAAGTGCATTTGTCAAGCTGGCACGTGTGAGCCTACATGCATTTTTCATATTTCAGCGAGTGTTTGAATCATAAGAGTGAATTTATCTCCACGTTTAAAGGCGGGGTATTTTTTCCTGCTTCATTTCTTGTGTCACATTTTTTTCTTAATTTGTCTTCCTTTCTTTAATAGTTTCTCCAAGTTGTTGTTGTTGTTGTTGTTGTTGTTGTTGTTGTTTGGGTTTATTAACACAAATAGATCAAATAAAACGATGACCTGATGGTGGCGCTAGAGGAAAAGTCAGTCATCAAAGTCATCGGGATTCATGGTGCCTTCAGATGTGGTCGTGTTTACCGTGTTCACCAGAAGAGTCCATAGGAACGCCCCCGCCCCCCCCATCACGTCGTACTCACGACCTCTTAAGTGGAAAGTTTCTGAAAGCTCTGAGTTCACCAGTTGTGATGTGTTTGTTGACGTTGTCAGAAATGGCGGAGGCCTTGGAAGTTAAAGATAGGCGATGTTGGAAAGCTAGCATAATTTGACGCAACGTAACAACATAACGTAACAACGTAAAGTAACAACGTAACGTAACAACGTAACGTAACAACGTAACGTAACAACGTAACAATGTAACATAATGTAACATAATGTAACATTACAATGTAACATAACAATGAAATGTAACAATGTAACGTAACAGCGTAACGTAACGTAACAGCGTAACGTAACAGCGTAACGTAACAACTTAACAATGTAATGTAACAACGTGTGTCCGTGCGGACGCTGCTGTGCTCTGCTCCATGTGGCCCAATGGATGCCGGAAGATTGCCGAAAGATCCGGGTACTTTTCCGGACGGAAGTCGAGCCATTTTTGGCTTAAATGCACCACCGATCAACTTTCATAGGAATTAACGGGGCCCCGCCTCCAACGCCGTATCCAGTTCTGTCTTTATATACATCCATGTTCTAGATGCCGATGGTAACGTTAACATTGCTGTTGCTTAGCAGCGGCGTTATTCACGACTTAACCACTGGAACGCCACGTACATCTTGTTGTAAACACAAGCTCCCCGGTTTCATTTGAAGGTACCATGAATCAAAAATGATTAAAACAGACTTGATAAGGAGTTGTTGTTTTTTAGTTTTTTTTGCAGTGTAATAGCTAACAGCTTATTGGCTCTTCTATCTTTAGTCCTACAGACTCGACCACCTGCGGCCACGTCTACAAAAACGACCCAGATCCAGCCCACAGATGGAAGAGATTGAATATTGAATATCACCTAATACCCCTCCTTTAAAACTGGCAGTGATAAATACAGCGAGTGTTTGATTGGGTGTGTGAGGATGCTTCGTCTATAACTGGAGCCTACGGTGCTGGAGTGGTGGTGGTGGCGGCGGTATCCCATTTGTATGAACTAGGCATGGTGGGTAAGGGCCCAATACCTCGTCCTAGGGGCATTTCGCAGGAGTCGGGGTGGACCAGATACCCGGAGAACGTGCTGCTGCTCTCGTAGCTGGTGTACATGCCGTTGGCGTAGTTGTTCTTCACCTGCAGCCACACCATGCTCCCCATGGAGAGGTGGAGCACGATGGTCTGGCTGGTGGTGGACTGGTCGGTCAACGCCGTTACTATGACTTTTGGGTCGTGGTCTTTGAACAGGCCGGCTGTGAGAGGCTTCAAGGCGACCGCCAGGTTGAAGGTGAAGAGGTAGGTGCCGTTGATGGGCGCCGTGTAGATGCCCATGTCTGCGTTGAAGTGCCCCTGCTGGTTGGTCAGGACCTTTGGGAAAGACACGGGCCAGTTTGGAGCAGGATACGACTGGTTGATACATGCGGAGAATGCTGATTGGATGGCCGGGGAGCAGGGCCCAGGCACCCCCATGAGACCCATCATGCCCTCGTCTCCTTTTAACCCCATGTTGCCCAGTTCACCCTTCATACCGATGTCTCCTTTGTCCCCTTTAGTCCCCTTGTCTCCATGACTCCCGTCGGCGCCGTCCGCCCCGTCTGTGCACTCACACACCCCCTGCTCACCTTGGTCACCCTTCATGCCGTTCGTCCCGGTGTCGCCGGGTCTGCCCATGTGACCCTTGTCGCCCAACATACCTTTCGGCCCCATAGATCCCTTGACCCCCGGCAGGCCCCGGCCTCCGACCGGCCCGGGTGGGCCTTGATGACCCTTCTCACCCGGGACACTCTCGCAGGAGGCGGGGCATGTGCCGGTGTCTCCCTTGGGGCCCTCTGAGCCTGCCGGGCCCTCCATTCCTGCGTCCCCTTTTTCTCCTGGAGACACACATCAAGAATATTTATATTACGACACACAATATATATATAAACACATTATATACATATATATATATATACTGTATATATATATAAATATTGTCCAGAAACCCTCACAGGTACTTATATATAATGTATATGTAGTATATGTACTTACTTATGTTTAATACAATATACAGTATAAATACATATATAAATACATTTAAAAAATAAATAAATACAAAAAATAAAATTTAAAGTAAAAATGAATAAAGATAAAAAAAGGAAAATAAAAAATAAATATAAAAAATAAGAATGGAAAATAAAAAATAGATAAATAAATGTAAAAAAAAAGAAAATGGAATAGATACAAAATAAATAAATAGATAGATAAAAAAATAAAAAAATATAAAAATTGAAATCAACAAATATTGTCCAGAAACCCTCACAGCTACTGTTTAGTATGAAAAATATGCTCAAATCTATTTATTTTTTATTTTTTATCTATTATAATTTTCATTTTGTTTTTACATTTATTTATTTATTTTTTATTTTCCATTCTTATTTTTTTATATGTGTTTTATATTTATTTATTTATGTATTTATATATTGTATTATACATAAGTAAGTACATATACTACATATACATTATATATAAGTACCTGTGAAGGTTTCTGGACAATATCTGTCATTGTTCTGTGTTGTTAATTGATTTCCATTAATAAATATATACACACATTTGTATAAAGCATCATATTTGTCCACTCCCATGTTGATAAGAGGATTAAAAAACTTGACAAATCTCCCTTTAAGGTTCATTTGTTTCACAAAAATGTGGGATTAATCACGATTAACTATCTTAAGCAATTGACAGCCCAACACATATAATTATATTTATTTATTTGTTTATTTATTTATCTATCTATCTATTTATTTATTTTTATCTACTACATTTTTTCCTTACATTTATTTGTTTATTTTATATTTTCCATTTTTATTTTTTTTTACATGTATTTTTGATTTTCCACCTTTTTTTACATTTATTAATCTATATTTTTATTTTTCATTTTCATTTTTAATATTTATTATTTATCTATTCATTTTTCCTTTCACTTTTTATTTTTTATATCTACTTATTTATTTTTTATATCTACATATTTATGTATGTATTTATATATTTTAGTATACGTATATACTACATATACATATACATTATACAGAAGTACCTGTGAGGGTTTCTGGACAATATCTGTCATTGTTTTGTGTCGTTAAATGATTTACAATAATAAATATATGCACATATTTGCATTAATAAAATACTAAATATTAAATACTTGACAAATCTCCCTTTATGGTACATTTTGAACAGATACAAAATGTGTGATTAAATTTGCGATTTAATTGATTGACAGCCCTAATATATATAAATAAATAAATAAATATATATATAAAATATTTTTAAAAAATGTCCTCAATGTGTTTTTTAATCCAACTAAACCGTTTCCTTTGTCGGATCATAAAACAGTTTGATGTTGAAACAGTGAGTAATGATGTTGCTGTGATGGTGGAACACTAACAACCCTTCACACAGATCTTTGACAGTGAACATAGACGGAGGGATCTCAACTGACCTTTGAAGCCTCGCATGCCCTTCATCCCGGTGAAACCGGCGGGGCCGAGATGTCCTTTCTCCCCAAAGTCTCCCTTCTGACCTGAAACCACAAACAGAGACGGACATTATTACAACAGAATCCATGTGATGAACGATCGGTCGAGTCCGTCGGCGTGTTTCTGAAGCTCCACTGTGAGATAAATGAGACCTGGTTTGTCCTCTGGAAGGGGACGTTAAAGCACAGCAGAGGTTTTCATCGTCTACGCTCCAGTTTAAAGCCACAACGTGTAAGACAAGAATACTTTATTTCTTTCTTTGGCGCCATCTGGTGGCAGCATCAACACTGGCACCCTTCGTAGTGACGGAGACTTCCTGATGTTTTAACTCACCCTTGATCCCCTGCATGCCGGTGAATCCTCGATGACCGGGGAACCCCGTCATTCCTCTCCTCCCAGGACTCCCAGGTATACCTGATCAGAGATTACATTTATATATTAAACATTAATAAAACTATTTAGAAAACATCGTCTAATTCATGAACTGCATTTCTCTCTTCGGGCATGTTTACTCAGTAGATTCTTTAGGTTAAAGACACAACATCCTTCTCTCTCTCACACATTTTGGATTTCATATATTAAAGCACCTTCTCCTCCCTGTCAGAAGTCTTGTTCGTTACACACTGAATGAATCTTGCTAACCTGAAATAAGAAAAAAGGATTTGCTACGAGTTTTAAGATTTCTTAAAACAAGCAAAGTAGAGAAATCAAGACTGCGGTCGAAAAGTCAAAACATTACATCCTAATGTCTTTTCCTTCTCCTCGACCTCGTTGGAAAACATCACGAGGTCAAGGGAAGGTGTGAAGGAGAGTTCAGTAGGAGTTAAAGTAATAAAGACAACCGCGGTGTTCAGAGAATCCGACTTTCAGCCAGGTCTGAAACTGGCAACCGCCGGGGAAAACGCCAGCGATGGGAATAGAGCTAAACAGCGGAGCTATTAACGTTAACGGAGGTGCCATTGAGTTATTATTATGAGGCGTTCAAAGTCTGCTCACGAAAAATGACTATTGGATGAGGGTAAATTACAACGTTATCGTGATGTCTCGTTAAATTAAGTTTTTGGCGAGAATTTTGAATAAATCCAGTAGTTTGACGGAGATGTTTTCACAGTAATATTAACTTCCTGACACTAGCTCTAAGCAGCTTTTAATCAAAGCAAATATTTAAATAATCCTAATAATTTGAATTGTGTGTTTTGATGCAAACAACCACTATAGATGATGATAACAAAGTACAGTACTGTGTACATTACCCCCCCCCCCCCCCCCCCAGAAGCTACGTTGTGATTTGAACACTGTAATTTAACACGCATATAATGTTTATTATGTTAAATATATTGAACGTCAAATGACATCAGATCTAATATGTTGTTCCTTCATTTAACGCAGAGATTTCAAAAGTGGCAGATAAAACTTCTGAGAGGCAGGAAGTGAAAAAAAGTTCATTTCAGACCCTGTCTTTCAGCAGATTGTAATTCAAGTGTTCTGAGAGACTTGTGCTCCTCTTCATGGCTCTGTTACGGGACACTTTGACCAATCACAGGTCATTTCAGAGAGAGAGAGCGTTCCTATTGGCTGTTCATTTAACAGAGGCATCTGTCAATCACTCGCCAACTCCGATCAAATATCTGTACCTCAGCTGTGTTCAGAAACATCTTGTATGGTGTACTGTTTAGCTGTAACTAACTAGCTAATAACTATTTTTTGCTCCGATCTCGCCCACTGCAGCTTTAAAGTGATCTACATACCTGGAAGGCCCCGGGGTCCATGGTCTCCTTTGGGCCCTGCGGCGCCCTTACAGTGCCAACAGAGGCAGAAATATGGAATCTGATCGATAGGCGGCGGTACCGCCGCGTTCATCAGCATGTCGCAGATGGCAGTGTTAGGCATGGAGGGCATGTTCGGGTCGACCATCTTCAGCGTGTTATTCCAGCTCTTCCTCATGCCGCCTGGGCCCATTTCTCCAACCATTCCTCCACCGTTTCCCATTCCTCCACCCATTTCTCCATAGTCCCCCATTCCGGAACCCTCTGAAATCGTTCTATTGGTGTTATCAGGTGACCACATGGCTGAGCAGAGGGAGGAGAGGACGAGGAGTCCCAGCAGCCTCAACAACATCTGGAGGAAGAGGAGGAACAAGGTGAGATCGTTAAACTGGGAACAAATCTGCATCTTTTACACGTCATTCGATGTGCGAGTGTTCATTCTGTTTGTTTGTATTTCCAATACAGATCAGTTTGTTTCAGTCCAGAAGGCGCTGGTGGTGGTGGTGCATCTGAAGCTGTTTGATAACTGACAGCAGAAGAAGAACGTCCGCACTTTGGCGGTTTAGTTGGATTGTACGTCTGCGTACGGGCAAGACTGGCCCGTAAACAAATACAAGTGAACGGGGGAGCTGCCGTTTTTCTGGATAAAAAGCACTATAACGTCTTCATTTCTCCACCGATTTCAACCAGTCGTTATTATATTCAAATGTTTATGATCTACGAGGAGGAACGTTAACTTAAATGTTTGTTTCTTTTCCCAAAGATTTTGGTGATAAACGGTTAAATACGTTAACGTCACTGCTTCCGGTTCCTGGATCAGCAGTCTGTCCTTTGATATGGTGAGATTCAATCAATTATTAAGTCATTATTAATATTATTAATTCTCTGACAGTATAACATCGTCAATTTGCGAAAAAAAAAATCTGAAATTCTCCAAGATTTAAAGGGACTATTTGTAACTTTCATAATGTCTTGTTAACAGCGACACCTGTGTCCGTTAAGTCAACTAAAGTCAGCGTCCTGTTGCTGGCGCTTGTGCTCGCTCTACATAGACATGAAGGAGCATCGCTCAACACAGTGAGGAGACACACGTCAGCTAAAAGCACAATATCACTAGATTGAAGATTGAATATCCCCTGAGATTATAACGTTATAAATTTGCGAGAAAAATATAGGAAATTATCCGGGATTAAAGTCATAACTTTATGATTAAAAGCACTATAACGTCTATATCTCTCAAACGCTTTCAACGAGTCGTTATTATATTATTATATATTATTATTATATTATATATAGGGTTTATGATCTACGAGAAGTAACGTAAAGTTAACGTTATCATTTTTATTTCCTTTCCCAAAGATTTTGGTAGAAAACTTTTAAATGCGTTAACGTCACTGCTTCCGGTTTCCTGGATCAGCAGTCTGTCCTTCGATATGGTGAGATTCAATCAATTATTAGGTCATTATTAAATAGTTTAACGTTACATCTTTACAAAACATTTGCTTCTCTAACATCAGATAAGAGCCAGCTAACGTTCCTTATTGTCAGCTAATCGATAAAAGTTAACTTATTGATGTTCATATCTAACATGATATCCTGTTTAAAATGCAATGTAATTCCTACAAACTTCCTAAAACTATTTTCTATCACGTAAGTAATTCAGCTCAGTACGCGGCCTGTCGTCTGATGCATTTACACTTTTTTTTTTATATCCGGCGGCTTTCCGAGCCACGCAAAATATATTAAAGCTCATCTGGAGTTTCATCCAGATACGAGACACAGTTGCGGTGCAAAGTGTAAATAGTTTGCCTGTAACTTCTCTTTCATCCATTAATGTAATCAAAATTAAAACGTGCTGAACCAACCAGTTGAACCTGAATTTGAAAGTAAACTAAACTAGATAATATCCCAGTCAAAATAAAATCCTCTGAGGCGTTCAGGGGAAGACTCACCGCTCCGTCCGAGTCACGCAGCATCGTCAGGAGAAGGATTTGTGAGAAGATGAGCAGGATCGAGGAGGCTTCGATCCATTTATAAACCTCGCCCAAAACAAAACTTCTTTCAGGCTTCGTCTCACCCGCCGGCCCCGGAGACAAAAGACGGGAGGACGAGGGGGAGGAGGAGGAGGCGCGTCTTCATTGTCCTGCTGAGGAAGAACTAGGCCTTCTGCCTGCAACATGACCTCCTTCACCATGAAACGGCAAAAATATATTATAGAGCAGAAAGGAGAGACGCCTCTCTGTTTATCTCTCCATCATCCTCCACCCTCCTCTTTCTCTCCATCGTCCTTTCAGAATACAAGATTCTCTCTTTAATCTTCCCTTTCACAGCTCTTCTCATCCCACAGAGACTTCATCTTTATTTGAACAGTTTGGATCGAAAAGTCTGAGATGTTCGAAAAGATCGGCTTGGTTAGGTTTAGGCAACAAAACTACTTAGTTAGTTTTAGGAAAAGATCGACTTGGTTAGGTTTAGACAACAAAACTACTTAGTTAGGTTTAGGAAACGATCGACTTGGTTAGGTTTAGGCAACAAAACTACTTAGTTAAGCTTAGGAAAAGATCGACTTGGTTAGGTTTAGGCAACAAAACTACTTAGTTAGGTTTAGGAAAAGATCGACTTGTTTGGTTTAGACAACAAAACTACTTAGTTAGGTTTAGGAAACGATCGACTTGGTTAGGTTTAGGCAACAAAACTACTTAGTTAAGCTTAGGAAAAGATCGACTTGGTTAGGTTTAGGCAACAAAACTACTTAGTTAGGTTTAGGAAAAGATCGACTTGGTTAGGTTTAGACAACAAAACTACTTAGTTAGGTTTAGGAAACGATCGACTTGGTTAGGTTTAGGCAACAAAACTACTTAGTTAAGCTTAGGAAAAGATCGACTTGGTTAGGTTTAGGCAACAAAACTACTTAGTTAGGTTTAGGAAAAGATCGACTTGTTTGGTTTAGGCAACAAAACTACTTAGTTAGGAGTAGGAAAAGATCGACTTGGTTAGGTTTAGACAACAAAACTACTTAGTTAGGCTTAGGAAAAGATCAACTTGAATAATAAAAAAGTATTGAAGGCATACAGACCTGCGTCTCCACCACACCTGTAAAAGTGAAACACTCGGCCTGTGTGATTAAATTATTCCAGCATGTTTTAAGACTTTTATTGCAAATTACACATACATTGTGTAATTGAATTATTCATTCATAATATGAGCAGTATATATTTGCAGTTGTGTTTCTTGTATTTTATACACGCAGTGATACACACAGAACAGAAGAGTAGATAGAAAAATTAGTAAATAGATGGAGAAAGAGAAAACATATATACACATACATCCACATAGCTCATATATGCATACACACGTGAACATATATACATATTATACGCACATCAACATACATCTCACATACATCCATACATACAACAAAAGTGTATTTTTTCTTCATTACCTGCCTTGTTCTGTCTCATTAGTGACACTCACCTCCTGAAAATACAAGTTGAAATAATAGAAAATATATAGGACTCCACTATGGATAAAAATTACCTTTTTTTTTTGCAGTTTACTTTGCATAATGTTTTTTTTTTTTGGCAGCTCCGTTGGCACAAGAAGCTGCTCAACAATACAGTAATCTAACACTGTGAAAGCACCTAGTTTCCACAATGAGCAGCCTACTTTTATTATTTTAGCACATTTAGCAGCAGAGGATAAAGATTTCATTCCGTAACAGCACCTCATGGGATCACACGGATACGTAGCATTAATGAAACTAATTACAAACACGATACAGTCCTGTATCTGTATAAAGCTGGGTCTATGTGGGTTCTATCTTCTCTTCACCTCCATCTCACTTTCCCCTTTTAACTTCATTCTTCCCTGTTTCTGTCTTTTCTTTGTCACTTTTTGGTGTCGATGTGCGATAAGAAACTCAGACTGTAAACAAATCTCCACCGGAGGTTGTTGTTGTTGTTGTTGTTGTGACCAACGCTGCCTGTGAAAAGTCACCATTTTCAGGCAAATGGCGTAAGAATGATACGGTACGTTCACTTCACGGGTAATAACAACAGCGTTCTTGCTTTTGGCGTGTCACGTGTACGCCATGTAGTCTGTACTGACTGCAATGTAAACACATTTGTGTAAATATGCTACGCTCAGAGCTAGTGATGTAGAATAACGTAGAGAGAGACTGCTGATGGAGGGTCCAACAGACACAGGACTTTAACCAGGAGACATGGTGTTCGTGTCCCAAAGTGTTGTTGAGTTATTTTGAAGTTACGTTACTGACGTTTGTGACGTGTTTCCGTACTTATCTTACGTTGTTAACGTACTTATTTTAAGCCCAACTGTGATGTTTTTCCTAAACCAAGTACTTTTGTTGCCTAAACATAACTGCAACCATTTCACAGTAACGACGTGGACGTAAATGACATACGAAAAGACGTTTAACAATGTTAAGCCCGTGGTGCAGCCCAGTCGCATTACAGTTTAATGTATTGATACGTCTAGATAGACACAAAAACCTTTCAGGACTTTCGCCCAGGAGACCGGTGTTCGTGTCCCGTGTGAAACCACAAGTCAAAGTTGATTTATTTGTCACGTAACTTACGTACTTAAGTTACAGCACTTCTGTTATTTCAACCCAAACCACCATCTTTTCCTAAACATAACTAAGTAGTTTTGTTGCCTAAGCCTAACCAAGTCGATATTCTCCTAAATCTAACCAAGTCGATGTTTTCCGAAACCTAACTAAGTAGTTTTGTTACTTAAGCCTAACCAAGTCGATCTTCTCCTAAACCTAACTAAGTAGTTTTGTTACTTAAACCTAACCAAGTCGATCTTCTCCTAAACCTAACTAAGTAGTTTTGTTACTTAAACCTAACCAAGTCGATCTTCTCCTAAACCTAACTAAGTAGTTTTGTTACATAAACCTAACCAAGTCGATCTTTTCCGAAAACCTAAGTAAGTAGTTTTGTTACTTAAACCTAACCAAGTCGATCTTTTCCTAAACCTAACCAAGTCAACCTATTGTTTTATTTAATTATTTATGTTTCAGTGTATTCTGTTGTACGTTATATGAATTGCCTTGGAAAGCACTTTGTGCTTGAAAAGTGCTATACAAATAAACTTATTATTATTATTATTATAAGTCAATCTTTCCCTAAAACATAACTAGGTAGTTTTGTTGCCTAAACCTAACTAAGTAGTTTTGTTACCTAAACCTAACCAAGTCGATCTTTTCCTAAACCTAACTAAGTAATTTTGTTTCCTAAACCTAACTAAGTAGTTGTGTTGCCTAAACCTAACTAGGTAGTTTTGTTGCCTAAACCTAACTAAGTAGTTTTGTTGCCTAAACCTAACTAAGTCGTTTTGTTACCTAAACCTAACCAAGTCGATCTTTTCCTAAAGCTAACTAAGTAGTTTTGTTGCCTAAACCTAACTAAGTAGTTTTGTTACCTAAACCTAACTAAGTCAATCTTTTCCTAAACATAACTAAGTAGTTTTGTTACCTATGTGACGTTGTTTTACGTGACGTTGTTTTACGTGACGTTGTTTTACGTGACGTTGTTTTACTTGACGTTGTTTTACGTGACGTTGTTTTACGTGACGTTGTTTTACGTGACGTTGTTTTTTGTAACGTTACACTTGTTATGAAATGTTACGTAAGAAGGCCCATTAAGCGCAGTTGTTGTTTATTTACGGTGTTTACATACGGCTGCTACGTTACGTTGTTACATTATTATGTTATTATTGTAATGATTTTTTTGTTAACCTTAACCAAGTAGTTTTGTTGTCTAAATGGTAAATGGACTTGCATTTATATTACACTTTTCTAGTCTTCCGACCAAGTGTCTTGCTCAAGGACACATCGACATGTGACCCGGAGTAGCTGGGGATCAAACCACCGACCTTCCGATTGCTGGACAACCTGCTCTACCCTCTGAGCCACAGCCACCCAAAACCAAACTGATCATTTCACAACGTTAACCACGTGTCATTGTGCATTTCTGCAAGCGTGATGTGAAACATATTCACGAAACGTGTCTCTGGTTCAGAAACGTCGGCATTCAACGTGCCCGTTTTTTTTGCAGAAACGTATACCAACATCTTTTCTGCCGACTGGGTTGTTTAAATCTTATCAAGTCATTTTATTTTGTTTGATGAAAGTAAATTCATCTGGATCAGAATCATTTGGTTATTTGTAAAAGTCAGATTTTTTTGCAGTTGAGATTGTAAACGCCTTCAACCACAAACATCGACTGTCAGTCAAACTGCACTTTGTAGACAAAAAGACGAAAACATAAATCCCGTCTTTTAAAGCGGTTAATGGGAAGTGAAGGGAACAAACAGGAAGCTCTGGCACAAAGCAGCAGGCGGCGGGCCAAGCTCTTGGGCCTCCATCACAAGAAAAGGCTTGCTTGGGAAGACCGCGCCCTCCCCTCTGTCCCTTTCCAAAAAACGCCGTTAGTCACCCCCATCGCCGAGTCACCGTGGAACCAGAGACGCGCTCCTTTATGTCCTCGGGCCAGCTTTTATTCCGAAAAAATCAAAACAAGAAGAGGACACAAAGGTAAACGGAGCCGAGGGAATGAGTAGGAGGCACAAAGGAAGACAAGGAGATGAATAGTTAACCTTAATAAGTGTCCTGGTTTCCACAGCCGGCGGCGCTCGGTGACACCCCCCGAGGTCGGCCCGGGTTTCACACCTGTACCAGTTCACGGTAAACAACGAGACCTGCATCCCTGTTTGAAGAGGTTTTACTGTGTGTTGAGAGGCGACCTGAGGTCAGCCGAGGCTCCGCCGGACTGCAGGAATACAACAACTGAGGGGAGAGAGGTCCTACTTTTAGAGGTGTCATGTGACCACCGTGATACATGATATATTTATGTTTTAGTCTTCTTTAGGGGGTCCAGGGGGTCTTTATGGGGAGATAGAAGGTCAGCAGTAGATGTCACATAGAAGTGGTGTACATCATCTGAAAGCTGGAAACCTGGAGATTAATTTGAGATGCTGCTCAGCACTGTGGGTCTAGATGTTCTAGTGTATCAGGGTTTAGAACATGATGATAGAAGTATATGATGGTCATCTCCATGCTCTATTATGTCTCAGAAGTTATATGTTAAATGGTCATGACAATTCTTCCGTAAAACTCAACCTACTAGAGCCTCTGAAAGACAGTAAATTCAGTCGGGTCTCGGGTTGGATTAAGTTTGCAGGGAATAAATGTCACTCAATGCAACACCTCCACCACCTAAGTGATACCAGCAGGTTTGTTTGTGCTTGTGAGGAAGTGTTCTTTTCCTCTTTTCATCTCCATTTCATCTCTTGATATCTTTCTGATCTCAGACGTTACGTTATGTACGTAAACAACGAAACAGAAGTACAGAAAGCAAGTCACTAATTTAACTTATAAAACAAAACACAGGTCTTGAACACCCGGTCTCCCGGCGGAAAGTCCCAGAGCAGTCTTTCTCATTTTTCATTCTACGTCACTAGCTCTGAGCGTTTACATTGCAGTCGGTACAGAATACATGGCGTACAAACAACACGCCAAAAGAAAGAACGGCGTTCTTATCGACCTGGACCTCCGTCCTCCAGGAGATTCAGCCTCTCTAACAACTTACCTCAGTCCAAGAGGGCTTATTGGAATTATGGGTAACAAACGTTTACATTACTAAGTAACTGTGATATTAAAAACAAACATATGGTCCTCTCTCTAGGTTCCATGGTGGAGAGGAGGTCGTGTTGCTCTGGCTCTATCTATCTGGCATGGAGAGGAGGTTGTGTTGCTCTGGCTCTATCTATCTGGAGTGGAGAGGAGGTTGTGTTGCTCTGGCTCTATCTATCTGGAGTGGAGAGGAGGTTGTGTTGCTCTGGCTCTATCTATCTGGCGTGGAGAGGAGGTCGTGTTGCTCTGGCTCTATCTATCTGGAGTGGAGAGGAAGTCGTGTTGCTCTGGCTCTATCTATCTGGAGTGGAGAGGAGGTCGTGTTGCTCTGGCTCTATCTATCTGGAGTGGAGAGGAGGTCGTGTTGCTCTGGCTCTATCTATCTGGAGTGGAGAGGAGGTCGTGTTGCTCTGGCTCTATCTATCTGGCGTGGAGAGGAGGTTGTGTTGCTCTGGCTCTATCTATCCGGCGTGGAGAGGAGGTTGTGTTGCTCTGGCTCTATCTATCTGGAGCGGAGAGGAGGTTGTGTTGCTAAGGCTCTATCTGTTTAGCGATGCCGGGAAGCTGCTTGACATCCTCCTGGATCCACCTTCTCACATATGTTCACATTATATGTGTTATTGTGATTTGTGATTTTGGGTTATACAAATAAAATTGACTTGACTTATTGCTTATCGTTTAATGCCTCGCAAATGATCGTGTTATTCTTATGTCTTTTTGTGTGACTGTGACTAGGTAAAACATAAAGAGCTCCGGAGGGCAGGGTAATAACAAACATGGAGGACACTCAAAACAGATTTTGTCCCGTTCGTTTCAGGTTATCGGTCAGTTTGGTGAAGACGCTGCGATGGAGGTCGCTGTTGCTTTTTCTGGTTTGAAAGAAGTTAAGAACTTTTGGGGAGCGGGCTCTGATCTGTTGCAGAGGTGAGTGGGTGGAGGTTTGTGTGAGTGTGTTGACCGTGTCCAACCGCAGACTGTGGACTCTCAGTAAACACTGGCAGTTAGTCATTAACGCGCCAGAAACACAGCGAACCATCGTCTCCGTCCACGGCTTCTATCCTTCAACACGTAAGTACTAAAACTCCTCCTCGCCCTCTGAAATCCAACGCGCTCTTTCGTATCTCGGTTGCGGTTTAAAGGACGTCGTCTCGGCTCGGCAGCCCCCCTGTTGTTCAGGTCGTGGAGCGGGGGTGGAAGGGGTCAAAGGTCGCAGAGGGTCAAACATGGAACAGGCCTCTGTTGTTCTCAGCTGATCAATATTGTAGAAATGATATGTAGTGATTTTGTCTCCTTGTCTCTTCTCCACAGTTCATCTTTCTGACCTGCTGGTGAGTCAACTGTCCTTTATTATTATTATTATGTATATTAATGTTCTGCTTCACCGGAGAGAGACATATAAACACCGAGGGGGAAGAGGTGATTGGCTCCTGTCTGTCTCGTCTCATTGGCTGCAGGTTTGACGGAGGTCATGTCCCGCCTCGTCCTCTTTGTGTCCATCATCGTCGCTCTGTGGTCGGCGTCGGTGCTCAGTCTGTCAGGTGGGTGTGTGGTTGTTCAGTCTGACGCTCTCGCTGCTTTTACCACTGATGGAATGTAACTAAGTACATTTACTCAAAGTACTGTATTTAAGTACAAACTGGAGGTACTTGAAGTCTTTTCATTTAATGCTACGTTGTACTTCTACTCTTCTACATTTATCTGACAGTTGTTTTACATATTAAAGGGACTGTTTGTAACTTTCAGAAATGTCTTGTTAACAGCGACACCTGTGGCCGTTAAGTCAACTAAAGTCAGCGTCCTGTTGCTGGCGTTTGTGCTCGCTCTAAAGAGACATGAACGAGCATCAGAATGGTTTGAATAAAACTTGCGTCATCTGGTGGTGGATTACTTTAACTGCAAACAGGAGTGTGGACTTCATGCAATGAGAAAAGGGAATACGCATGATGAAGTTTTATACTCAAATACTTAAAGAGACTATTTGTTACTTTCAGAAATGCTTGTTAACAGCGACACCTGTGGCCGTGAAATCAACGAAAGTCAGCGTCGGGCTCGTGCTTGCTCGCTCTAAATATACCTGAAGGAGCATCGCTCAAAACAGTGAGGCGACAGACGTCAGCTAAAACCACAATATCACTCTATATTTCAGCTGCTTGGTAGTAATGTTAGCTGACCAGACGAAGGTCTCTCAATGAATCAATGCTGATCCTAGTGTTGGCTTTTCCTGCTTCAGCCTCCGGGGCTGAAGCAGGAAAAGAAACGTTACTGTCTTCGACCGCAGCCGGAGGGAGACACCGGCACCCGGTCAGAGACGATAACGTTTCTCTCTGCGGAGCCCCGTCACTTCACAAGACACGGGAAACCTCTGTTGGTCTGGAGGAGCTGCAGCAGTTATTTCTGCACAAACGTCCACTGAACATTCACTAGATATTCTCAGAGCTAAACTAACTCTTCTGCAGTGTGGACCGGCGCTCTTCCACGTGAGGTGGAGCGAGAACGAGCGCGGTGTATTAGTGAAGGCAAGCAGGCAGAGGAGCAGAGGAGCAGAGTACAGCAGAGACTCCGGTCCTGGAGACCAAAGCTACGGTCTCCCCCGCGTCCTCCGACCGCGGCCAACACTGTTTAACAGCTTCACTAGATACAACCAAGAGGTTTTGGTGCTTCACTGTAGTTTGTGTTGGAGTCTGAGACTGAACAGCGGAGACACACGCGAGCGTGCATGGGAAACCGACCCGGTAAATTTATACATGTAAGAAGTTATGAACAGTCCCTTTAAGGTTTTTACACACAAAGAAGCATATGAAGAGTTTATATAATATATAATTTTTTTTATAAACTAACCCCCAACAGTTTATACAAGTACAGCTGAAACCATTAGTCCATTAATCAATTAGTTGATTTAAAGAAAATTAAAGTGAAATTATTTTGATGGTTGAAGTGATTTTTCATTATAACCATTTGATGGTTCCAGATTTAATAATGTTAATATATAAGTAATAATGTTAATAATGTTAATATATTAGTGATAATGTTTAATAATGTTAATGTAATATTAATAATATTAATGTATTAGAAACAATATTAATAATGTTAATGTAATAGTAATGATGTTGAGGTTTGGACTAAAAAAACGCAGTGACGGTGTCACTTTTGGTCAACCAATTAATGGAGAACAAAATCAGCAGATTCATCCAGAATGAAAACTATCATTAGTTAATAGTTCAAAATGAGCTCCAGCTCAACCAGCTACAACAGTAAAATCCTGTTTTTACATTAATGCATGAGTATTAATAATCTAATGATAGAATATATAATAGTACAACAGTCACAGGGGAAATAGAATGGACTAATAGAGCTTGTTTATAAAAAGGAGGATCCCCGACAGAGCCTCGAATAATTTAAAAATTATTTAAAAATAATTTCAAAGAAAGACAAGTTATGGACCTTTTAAAGTTAATGAATTTTATCTGATAAATATGATACATTTTTGTGTATTAACTGGCTTCCTGTCTTGTAGCAGGTTGAGTGTCCCTGGTTTAAGACCAGCATGCATCTCTTTGTGTCTTCCTCTGTTCCCTCCAGTGTTCTCGGACCCTCCGGAGGCTCACATGCTGCTCCGCTCCCGCCGGGCCAACTCCTTCCTGGAGGAGCTGAAACCTGCTTCCATGGAGCGCGAATGTGTGGAGGAAAAATGTGACTTTGAAGAAGCCCGAGAGATTTTCGTAACCAGGGAAGCAACAGTAAGATGATTTCTGTTTCAACAGGAAAGTAACTCTGCATGTTGCTTTTATTAGACCCCTAACCCTGACTGCCTAAACCTAAGGAAGTTGTAGTTTTGTTGTCTAAACCTAAAGAAGTTGTATTTTTTGGTACACAAACCTAAAGAAGTTGTAATTTTGTAGCCTAAACCTAAAAAAGTTGTAGTTTTGTTGTCTAAACCTAAAGAAGTTGTAGTTTTGTAGCCTAAACCTAAAGATGTTGTAGTTTTGTTGTCTAAACCTAAAGAAGTTGTAGTTTTGTAGCCTAAACCTAAAGATGTTGTAGTTTTGTTGTCTAAACCTAAAGAAGTTGTAGTTTTGTAGCCTAAAACTAAAGAAGTTGTATTTTTTGGTACACAAACCTAAAGAAGTTGTAATTTTGTAGCCTAAACCTAAAAAAGTTGTAGTTTTGTTGTCTAAACCTAAAGAAGTTGTATTTTTTGGTACACAAACCTAAAGAAGTTGTAATTGTGTAGCCTAAACCTAAAAAAGTTGTAGTTTTGTTGTCTAAACCTAAAGAAGTTGTAGTTTTGTAGCCTAAAACTAAAGAAGTTGTAGTTTTGTTGCCTAAACCTAAAGAAGTTGTATTTTTTGGTACACAAACCTAAAGAAGTTGTAATTTTGTAGCCTAAACCTAAAGAAGTTGTAGTTTTGTTGCCTAAACCTAAAGAAGTTGTAGTTTTTTTGTCTAAACCTAAAGAAGTTGTAGTTTTGTTGCCTAAACCTAAAGACGTTGTAGTTTTGTTGTCTAAACCTAAAGAAGTTGTAGTTTTGTTGTCTAAACCTAAAGACGTTGTAGTTTTGTTGTCTAAACCTAAAGAAGTTGTAGTTTTTTTGTCTAAACCTAAAGAAGTTGTAGTTTTGTTGCCTAAACCTAAAGAAGTTGTAGTTTTTTTGTCTAAACCTAAAGAAGTTGTAGTTTTTTTTGTCTAAACCTAAAGAAGTTGTAGTTTTGTTGCCTAAACCTAAAGAAGTTGTAGTTTTATTGTCTAAACCTAAAGACGTTGTAGTTTTGTTGCCTAAACCTAAAGAAGTTGTAGTTTTGTTGTCTAAACCTAAAGAAGCTGTAGTTTTGTTGCCGAACTGTTCAGACGAGTTTCATCACTGACGTTTTGTTTGGTGTGTTTACAGCTGGAGTTCTGGACGGTGTACACAGGTAAGAAACTTGTGTGATCATCAACCTGTACGTCATTAAAGGGTAACTTCGGTAGTTTTTTAACCTGGACACTTATTTTTACATGTTTTTGTGTCTAACTGACTAATAGTGACAACAATTTCTATTGGGGCAAGCTGGCACCGTCTTTTACATTTACAAGCACAAGACTTTCAACCAGGAGGCCGATGTTAACGTCCCGCGTGAAACTAAACGTTGATTTATTTTTTCATGTCAGATGTTAGTGTCGTGACTCGTCGGTATCGTCAGTCCCATTGGTCATGTGAGTCGTTAGTATCGTCAGTCCCGTGAGTCCCGTGAGTCGTTAGTATCGTCAGTCCCATTGGTCATGTGTGTCGTTAGTATCGTCAGTCCCGTGAGTCGTTAGTATCGTCAGTCCCATTGGTCATGTGAGTCGTTAGTATCATCAGTCTTGTGAGTCCTGAGTCCTATGAATCCCGTGTGTCGTTAGTAGTGTCATTTCTGTGAGTCATGTGTGTCACTAGTCATGTGAGTCATTAGTATCGTCAGTCCTATGAGTCATGTGTGTCGCTAGTCATAGTACTTGTCGGTATCGTCAATCCTGTGAGTCACGTGAGTCGCTAGTCATGTGAGCAACTCGTGATTTACGGGACTGACGATACTAACGACTCACGTGAGTCGTTAGTATCGTCAGTCCCGTAAGTCACCTGTGTCGCTAGTCATGAGACTTGTCGGTGTCGACAGTCCCATGAGTCATGTGAGTCGTTAGTCAGTGAAGTCAATATCGACCACGACCGTTTCCTAACCCTAACTAAGTGGCTGTGTTGCCTAAACCTAACTTCCTGTGAAAATGGAAGTTTATTTTGAAAGGACACCATGCATGTAATGAGCGTATATTGACACACCGTCCCCGGTCCATCCAACAGTAACACTAGAGGGGTACCCCGTGCTTCGGTTTCTGATGCCGAGGGGCGCTGACCCAGCGGCAGTATTTGACGAGTTGGGAGTGAGAACGCGTTGCTAAATAATGTGTTTCAGTTGGAGTGACTGTGAACCGTGTGTCTCCGCGGTGTGATCGATCAAACCGGTTCGTACCGCACCGCGCAGCTTTGTCCCGTGTGGACAGTTTGGTCTCCGAGCGGCCACCTGCAAGGTATTGTGGGAAATGTATTCTTGTCGACTGTGACTGTGTTTCAGATGGGAACCAGTGTCACTCCAACATGTGTGTTCACGGATCCTGTGTGGACATGTACCAAGACTACGCCTGCCGCTGTAACCATGGATACGAGGGCAAATACTGCGACCAGCGTGAGTCTGGACGAAAAAAAAACAGAAAACTGCCACATGATAATCAAACATGATATTCAGAGATTCCTGGTGCAAAGTGACTTTTAAAAAGTAAACGTACAAACATCAAAAATTAAACATGAGTATTACATTATCTTAAAAAAGTGTCTTCTATGTCATACATTAGTTTTTTTAAAGGAATAAAAATAGGAATATAAATTAATTAAAAGCCAGTTTATAAAAATGAGTCTTTAAGAGAGATAGAGTAGATCTGCAATTAATAATTATTTTCATCACAGATGAATCTGCTGATTATTTCCTCTAATTATCAGGTAATGGCTATAAAATGTCATAAACATAAATGTCTTGTTTTGTCTTGTATCATTCCAGTGAAATAAGGAAAAGTGCTACTAAAATGTTGTAAACTGTATGAATGTATAAAGTGAGGTAACCGTCGGTGCCGTCTGTTGTCGTTCAGCTCAAACAGCCACTAACTGCTCGCTGGATAACGGAGGTTGTGACCACGACTGTTCGGAGAGCGAGGACGGCCTGACGAGGAGCTGCAGCTGCGTGGGCGGATACAAACTGCACGTCAACTCCAGGACATGTGACCCGAAAGGTGCACGAAAATCACACAAATCATGCTCTCAGATCTCTTAATTCATCAAACCTCAAAGTACTCAATGTGTCCCGCCCCCCCCCCCCGGCAGGCGCGTCGTCCTGCGGTCGGCTGCTTATCGGCAGGTCGTCCTACACCAAGCCGATGGACGGCCTGCTGCCCTGGATGGTGGGAGGGGAGGTGGGGAAGAAGGGAGAGAGTCCCTGGCAGGTAACGGACTAAAAAGTGCCAAATGCATTTCTATTGCCTCCGTACGGCTCTCAACATGGCGACAGCTGCGCAGTAAAGAACGCATGTCGCTAAGAAGTGAAAGTCAATGAACAGTCATGAATATATAATGTTATAGAGAAAACTTCAAGATCTCAAAGTATGTTTTCAGGGGCTTTAAAAACATCATTCATTTAGATGTAAATGGGTTGTTCAGCAGTGTTTGTGTGTGTGTGTGTGTGTGTGTGTGTGTGTGCAGGTGCTGTTACTGAACGCCAGAGGGCGTTTTCACTGCGGTGGCGTCCTCATCGACGAGAGCTGGGTGCTGACCGCCGCTCACTGCCTCGACAACAGCCTCAGATTCAGAGTACGACTGGGTGAGCTCTCACTCCGCACAACAACGCACCATAATCAAAATGTTTATTATGAATTTATGGTAATAAAACTTATGAGTGATGCAGTGAGGGCCGAAGTGCAAATGTGCTACGGAGTATTAGGGTCACATTGGGGGAAAGAAATTATAAAAATAATAAAAAACAATATTACGAGAAAAAGTCGTAATGTTACGAAAATAAAGTCATAACTTTACGAGAAAAAAAGTCGGAATATTACGAGAATAAAGTCATAACTTTACGAGATAAAAAGTCGGAATATTACGAGAATAAAGTCATAACTTTACGAGATAAAAAGTCGGAATATTTCGAGAATAAAGTCATAACTTTGCAAGAAAAAATAGGTTCAGGTGTAGGTCCAGAAGTATTTCTTTAATCATTACTACATTGAGGAAACTAAATTTGCATATGGAGCTCATAAATTACTCATTTTTGGGAACGACGTCTCTAATTTTACATTCGCTGATTTGTTTCTGTTAAAAAATGTTAAAATGATGAATCTCAGTTTACCAAATGACGTGCGTACTACGTGAAGACCCGTTGTGAGTAAGGCTCCCTGTATCTGTCTCCTCAGGCGACTACGAGCGTCACAGAGACGAAGGCACCGAGGTGACCCTGAAGGTCGTCAAGGCCTTCAAACACCCGGACTACGACAGCAGGACGGTGGACAACGACATCGCCCTGCTGCGCCTGCAGACCCCCGCCCCGCTCTCCCAGTACATCGTCCCTGTCTGCCTGCCGGGACGCCAGATGGCGGAGCGGGTGCTGCACCTGAACGGCACCCTCACCGTGGTGACCGGCTGGGGCAAGGACGACCTGGACAGCGACACGTTCAGCTCGGCGCTCAACGTCATCAAAGTCCCGCTGGTGGACCGCGGCGTCTGCTCCCGCCAGATGTCCCACAACATCTCCGAGAACGTGCTCTGCGCCGGGGTCCTCGGGCAGAGGATGGACGCCTGCGAGGGGGACAGCGGCGGGCCAATGGTCACTCTGTACCGGGATACCTGGTTCTTGATCGGCCTGGTGTCCTGGGGCGAGGGCTGCGGCAGGGAGGACAAGCTGGGCATCTACACCAAGGTGTCCAACTATAACGAGTGGATCGGCAGAGTGCGTGAAGACTGGGACAAAGCTCAACATCCACGAGAGCCCCCGACTGTCTGAACCACCTGGACCCACCGCCAGGTGACCCGGTCCGGTCTGGTAAACCCACGTTAAGGCCTCGGTGCAGCAGAGATGTAACACACTTTAGAAATAAACTCATTCTGCCTCAACACGCTCCGCTTTCCTTTTTCACCACAAACACCACCTTCGTTTTTAGTCGCGTAGCGATGAGGCTAAAAATAATAATAGTTAGGTGTAGTTAGCTGTAGTTAGGTGTAGTTAGGTGTAGTTAGGTAGTTAGGTGTAGTTAGGTGTAGTTAGTTAGGTGTAGTCTTTAGGTGTAGTTAGGTGTAGTTAGGTAGTTAGGTGTAGTTAGGTGTAGTTAGTTAGGTGTAGTCTTTAGGTGTAGTTAGGTAGTTAGGTGTAGTTAGGTGTAGTTAGTTAGGTGTAGTCTTTAGGTGTAGTTAGGTGTAGTTAGTTAGGTGTAGTTAGGTGTAGTTAGTTAGGTATAGTTAGGTGTAGGTAGTTAGGTGTAGTTAGCTGTAGTTAGGTGTAGTTAGTTAGGTGTAGTCTTTAGGTGTAGTTAGGTGTAGTTAGTTAGGTGTAGTTAGGTAGTTAGGTGTAGTTAGGTGTAGTTAGTTAGGTGTAGTCTTTAGGTGTAGTTAGGTGTAGTTAGTTAGGTGTAGTTAGGTGTAGTTAGGTGTAGTTAGTTAGGTATAGTTAGGTGTAGGTAGTTAGGTGTAGTTAGCTGTAGTTAGGTGTAGTTAGTTAGGTGTAGTCTTTAGATGTAGTTAGGTGTAGTTAGTTAGGTGTAGTTAGCTGTAGTTAGTTAGGTGTAGTTAGTTAGGTATAGTTAGGTGTAGGTAGTTAGGTGTAGTTAGCTGTAGTTAGGTGTAGTTAGTTAGGTGTAGTCTTTAGGTGTAGTTAGGTGTAGTTAGTTAGGTGTAGTCTTTAGGTGTAGTTAGGTGTAGTTAGTTAGGTGTAGTTAGGTGTAGTTAGTTAGGTGTAGTTAGTTAGGTATAGTTAGGTGTAGGTAGTTAGGTGTAGTTAGCTGTAGTTAGGTGTAGTTAGTTAGGTGTAGTCTTTAGGTGTAGTTAGGTGTAGTTAGTTAGGTGTAGTTAGGTGTAGTTAGTTAGGTGTAGTCTTTAGGTGTAGTTAGGTGTAGTTAGTTAGGTGTAGTTAGGTGTAGTTAGTTAGGTATAGTTAGGTGTAGGTAGTTAGGTGTAGTTAGCTGTAGTTAGGTGTAGTTAGTTAGGTGTAGTCTTTAGGTGTAGTTAGGTGTAGTTAGTTAGGTATAGTTAGGTAGTTAGGTGTAGTTAGGTGTAGTTAGTTAGGTGTAGTCTTTAGGTGTAGTTAGGTGTAGTTAGGTGTAGTTAGTTAGGTATAGTTAGGTGTAGGTAGTTAGGTGTAGTTAGCTGTAGTTAGGTGTAGTTAGTTAGGTGTAGTCTTTAGATGTAGTTAGGTGTAGTTAGTTAGGTGTAGTTAGCTGTAGTTAGTTAGGTGTAGTTAGTTAGGTATAGTTAGGTGTAGGTAGTTAGGTGTAGTTAGCTGTAGTTAGGTGTAGTTAGTTAGGTGTAGTCTTTAGGTGTAGTTAGGTGTAGTTAGTTAGGTGTAGTTAGGTGTAGTTAGTTAGGTGTAGTCTTTAGGTGTAGTTAGGTGTAGTTAGTTAGGTGTAGTTAGGTGTAGTTAGTTAGGTGTAGTTAGTTAGGTATAGTTAGGTGTAGGTAGTTAGGTGTAGTTAGCTGTAGTTAGGTGTAGTTAGTTAGGTGTAGTCTTTAGGTGTAGTTAGGTGTAGTTAGTTAGGTGTAGTTAGGTGTAGTTAGTTAGGTATAGTTAGGTGTAGGTAGTTAGGTGTAGTTAGCTGTAGTTAGGTATAGTTAGGTGTAGGTAGTTAGGTGTAGTTAGCTGTAGTTAGGTGTAGTTAGTTAGGTGTAGTCTTTAGATGTAGTTAGGTGTAGTTAGTTAGGTGTAGTTAGCTGTAGTTAGGTGTAGTTAGTTAGGTGTAGTCTTTAGGTGTAGTTAGGTGTAGTTAGTTAGGTGTAGTTAGTTAGGTGTAGTTAGCTGTAGTTAGGTGTAGTTAGTTAGGTGTAGTTAGGTGTAGTTAGTTAGGTATAGTTAGGTGTAGGTAGTTAGGTGTAGTTAGCTGTAGTTAGGTATAGTTAGGTGTAGGTAGTTAGGTGTAGTTAGCTGTAGTTAGGTGTAGTTAGTTAGGTGTAGTCTTTAGATGTAGTTAGGTGTAGTTAGTTAGGTATAGTTAGGTGTAGGTAGTTAGGTGTAGTTAGCTGTAGTTAGGTGTAGTTAGTTAGGTGTAGTCTTTAGATGTAGTTAGGTGTAGTTAGTTAGGTGTAGTTAGCTGTAGTTAGGTGTAGTTAGTTAGGTGTAGTCTTTAGGTGTAGTTAGGTGTAGTTAGTTAGGTGTAGTTAGGTGTAGTTAGGTGTAGTTAGTTAGGTATAGTTAGGTGTAGGTAGTTAGGTGTAGTTAGCTGTAGTTAGGTGTAGTTAGTTAGGTATAGTTAGGTGTAGGTAGTTAGGTGTAGTTAGGTGTAGTTAGTTAGGTATAGTTAGGTGTAGGTAGTTAGGTGTAGTTAGCTGTAGTTAGGTATAGTTAGGTGTAGGTAGTTAGGTGTAGTTAGCTGTAGTTAGGTGTAGTTAGTTAGGTGTAGTCTTTAGATGTAGTTAGGTGTAGTTAGTTAGGTATAGTTAGGTGTAGGTAGTTAGGTGTAGTTAGCTGTAGTTAGGTGTAGTTAGTTAGGTGTAGTCTTTAGATGTAGTTAGGTGTAGTTAGTTAGGTGTAGTTAGCTGTAGTTAGGTGTAGTTAGTTAGGTGTAGTTAGGTGTAGTTAGTTAGGTGTAGTTAGGTGTAGTTAGTTAGGTATAGTTAGGTGTAGGTAGTTAGGTGTAGTTAGCTGTAGTTAGGTGTAGTTAGTTAGGTGTAGTCTTTAGGTGTAGTTAGGTGTAGTTAGTTAGGTGTAGTTAGGTGTAGTTAGTTAGGTATAGTTAGGTGTAGGTAGTTAGGTGTAGTTAGCTGTAGTTAGGTGTAGTTAGTTAGGTGTAGTCTTTAGATGTAGTTAGGTGTAGTTAGTTAGGTGTAGTCTTTAGATGTAGTTAGGTGTAGTTAGTTAGGTGTAGTTAGGTGTAGTTAGTTAGGTGTAGTCTTTAGATGTAGTTAGGTGTAGTTAGTTAGGTGTAGTTAGCTGTAGTTAGGTGTAGTTAGTTAGGTGTAGTCTTTAGGTGAGATGGAAGCAGACCAAGAAGAGCGTTATAAATAAGAACCAGTGGTTCAGTCTGCGGGTGGATGAGGTGGAGTAAACAAAGAGCAGCGCTGCATCAATAAATCAATAAATCCATAACTCTCAGCGCTCTGTGGAACACAGTATCCAGGTGAATGATTATAACGTCGCCGTAGTCCGTAAGGCGTCATTCAGTCGATGCAAACACACTTTCACACACAAAGCTGATCACTGAATGACGAACACACAACTTTATTCCATTTCCTCTTTGATACAGCAGCAGAGCGTTAACGAGACGCAGCGTCACGGGTTATTAACTCTTCATATGACGACAGAGCAGAGCTGCAGGTTTCATCATTTAAACACCGACGTGGTTCAGAAACAACATCAGCTCAAATTATTGCTTTTCATATTCAGCACCACAAAATGAACACCTGAGATTCACAAACACACTGTGATCTTATATATAAATATATGAATATATAGATGAATATATGTTATCTGTTCTAAACGTGAACTGAATCACAGTTATTCACTGAATAATTAACCATCAGCAGCGTTAAAATGATCCTGATATCAGTCCCCACAGCTGTTTGAATACCTTTAATCCTGCAGTGATTAAAAGCTGCCGCTCACTAAATGCTAAACTAGAATAATGTGTTATAACCTGAGCTTAATCTACTAAATCCAGTCCAGTTTAAGACATGTGATGGCTTCTTAGAGTATTAATCATATACAGTATGTTGAGTTGAGAAACTGTACAAGCATCAAACAAACATCTCAGACTCATACTGGAATACAGATGTTTGCATTGTTTTTAAAACGTTGTGCTGTCGGTCGCTTCGGAGCTAAATGACCTGTTGACCCTCACAGACGGGTCTGATGACGTCCAGATGTTCACGTCTGGTTTCAGGAAGTGACGGAAAAGTAAATAAATAAAGAGGCGGAGTCCACCGTCAAAATCCTGATCATGATTAATATTCGATTAATTGTCAGTGTATCTTTTGGTCATTCAATTTTCACATTTTCACAAAAGGATATTAAAATACAAAAAATTAAAATTAAAATACAAGGCGTTTTTATAATCAGGGTCAAAAAGGGATGAACTAAACTTTAAAAAAACGGGTTGATTTTCATTTTCTATTTCTAAAAACAAAAAGTAAAATCACTTGTTTTTTTCATATTCTGCGACCGGAAGTTGCCATTTACAAAGTAAGAGCGCGTGTGAGGACGGTGCTGTAAGTGTTGTAGTACATCTATGAGGAGACCGTTCATGTGTGAAGTGGTTTTGGTGGTACTTCACTGTATAATACTGAAGTTATTGAATATTTGTCTCTTCTCCGCGTTGCACTTTATAGACGGTCCCTGACAGCTCGTCTCACAGCCGGCTGCACATAGAGACCGATGTTACGTGTCCATCTCGGAGGACTAAAGGCTGATTAAATTGAGGTTGTAGCTCGTTGTCTACCTCACTACGGTTAGAAAGAGTCCTCGTTGGTGTTCTAACAACGTTTCTGTTATCAGTTATTGATCCAGGAAGTTTGAATCTGTCAATATCTTTCACACTTTACCGAATTTAGTTTTTCTGCAGTCGTGTCTTCTTCCCTGAGAAACACTCTTTCATTGTTTCTAAAAACGACGTACTGATCCGTGTCCATCACCTTCAGTTACACAGCAGCACCGTCCTCATACGCGCTCTTACTCTGTAAATGGCAACTTCCTGTCGCAGAATATGAAAAAACGGGCGTTTTTTAGTTTTATAGTGATTTTATTTTTTGTTTTTAGAAATAGAAAATGAAAATCAACCCGTTTTTTATTTTTTATTTTAGTTCATCCCTTTTTGACCCTGAGAAAGACAAACGGCTTGTATTTCAATTTCAATTTTTGTATTTTAAAATGAAAATCAAATAACCATTAATTTTTAGTTTTTTAAAGGTCCCATATTGTGCTCATTTTCAGGTTCATACTTGTATTTTGTGTTTCTACTAGAACATGTTTACATGCTGTAATGTTAAAAAAACAACTTTATTTTCCTCATCCTGTCTGCCTGAATATACCTCTATTCACCCCTCTGTCTGAAACGCTCCGTTTTAGTGCATTTCAACGGAATTGCGTAGCTAGGCAACAGTTTGGGTCCATATTTACTTCCTGTCAGCTGATGTTATTCACATACACTGCAACAGGAAATAAACTGGGACACATTTAGAATGTTTACGTTTAAAACCGTGTAATGGTCTAAATATTGTATATTTGTGACATCACAAATGGACAGAAATCCTGACGGCTTGTTTCAAATGCACAATTTATGAATACGGGCTGTGTGTATTTCTCTGTATATTGAGTGTTTTTGATAGTTTAACTGTATTTATATATAATTTAAACCTGCTTTATAATACAAAAGACATGCAAATCTCACTTTTTATAATACGGAACCTTTAATATCTGCGTGTGGAAGGAAAATCGAATGACCAAAAGATACACTGACTGTTGTGCAGCCCCTAATTTAATCCTGTGATCAGATTTAGTTCCCTGATAGAGACCTGATGACCTTCATGATAAATAATGTTATAATATTACATGAAAGAAAATTACAAAAGAATCTCATTTCTAAGTTCAACAATGAACCTTAAACCTGCAATAACAGTTTGTTGTTGTTTTTTGACGCATCATCACCTTTTAAGTTGATGCTGCTTTAAAGACGAATGAAGATTAGAGAGATTTTAATAAGAAAATCAACCTGAAACTAGAGAAGTGGGGACAAAAGAAGGATTTTGAGAAGTTCGGGTGACGTGTCTGAACGATAAATGACACTTAAATAAAGGTTAAATAAAAAAGGTTTATGTTCAACAACACTTTAAATGAGTCTCGGTCTCCTCACCGTGACTGCAGAGGTAGAAACCTGCAGCGTCACATGATCTCCGTTTGACTTTCTAACACTGAAACTGACCTGACCCGTCTGAGGTGTCAGAGTACAGCTGAGCTCCGGTCACATCGGAGTACATTTACTCAAGTACTTGTACTTCACTTGAGTATTTCCATGTTGTGCTACGTTATACTTCTACTCCACTACACCTCAGAGGTAACTATTGTACTGTTTACTACATTTATCTGACGGGTAAATGCATCGTCACAAAGCTGAATACATTAGGATGTGAATACGGGACACCTGATGATCTCATAGACCATGATGCATTGCTGCAGATTAAACTAGCCAACAGGATATAAAGGAGCTCAAATGCAACGTTAATGCAGCAGTAATATTAATCAGATAGAGAATAGAACAACACTGAATACTGACACAGCAGTGCTTCTACTGCTGGAGAATACTTTAACTACATTTAGCTGATAATACTTTCACTTAAAGCTACTACGAGGAACTTTCATTTAGAGTTGATTGTGTCGGTCCGTGTGGACAGAAGCGGTCGTGTTTCGGAGAACCAGAGTCCCTTCTCAACCTCTCGTTTTACTGCTCTATCAATACTTTTACTTTAACTACATTTAGGTGAAAGTACTGACATACATTTACTTAGGCAAGGTTTTCAATGCCGGACTTGTAGTGGAGTATTTTCACAGTGTGGTATTCGTACTTTTACAGCAGTAAAGGATCTGAATATTATTATTATGATTTATAACTCTGTAATATAGAGTATAAAGGTCTCTGGAGTTTCTTTGGAGACTTTTCATGCTTCTGATCAGACTCTTCACTCTGACTCATCCTGTGTTTAATATTCTGCATTATTAGTATTTTCTATGGAAACATTTCCATCTGGAGGTAGACGGTGGAACTACAACCACAATGTTTTAAAGGCCAGACGGCTCAGATAGACAGGTAGTTACGGAAAACACAGATTCAAGGTTTAAGTCCTGAAAACAACTAAATTCAAGTTTAAATGAAGTGTTGTTGTTTTAAAGACAGAAAGCAGAAAAACAACAACTCTGCCTCTTTCTCTGACCTGACTTTACATCTTTTCTCATCATAAACTGTTGATCAAAATCTCATCATCTGCTAATACGAACATCTGAAGATCCTGTTTTGGATAGGCAACATTTTCGCAGATATTAAAGGGACGGTTCGGATGTTCTGAGGTGGAGTTTGTGTTATTGTGTGGCACAAACAAACTAATCGAACGAGGCAGCGGTAGACCAGCTACTCCACCGTGTTCTGAGAGGTCAAATTACTGTTTCTTTTAATGGAGTCTGGTGGCTTTGGAGAGAGCGATATAATGGCTTCAGTTCCCCGTCACAAAGGGGCCGTCTGACAGCGAGGTAAAGAGGTGAAAATATTTTAAATATAGCGTACACTTAAACCAGCGGTCAGCAACCTGCAGCTCTTCAGCTCCTCTCCAGAGGCTCCCTGTGGAGATAGAAACATGGAAATGAATAACTGTTTATATTTCATTTTGATTTATCATTGTTGTAGGTCTATGGTACGACGGTATGACGGAGTATAAGGGCCACATTGAGGAAAAAAATAAATCTGAGATTTAGAGAATAAAGTCATAATATAAAGTAGTAATTTTACGTGTTATTTTCTCTTTTTCTCGTAAAGTTATGACCTTTTCCTCGTAATATTACGACTTTTTTCTCGTAACATTATGAGTATTTTCTCGTAAAGTTATGACTTTATTCCTGTAACATTACGACTTTTTTTCTCGTAACATTATGACTTACTTTCTCGTAACATTATGACTTACTTTCTCGTAATATTACGACTTTTTTCTCGTAACATTACGACTTTTTTTCTCCTAAACTTCTGACTTTATTCTCGTAACATTACGACTTTTTTCCTCGAAACATTACGACTTTTTTCTCGTAACATTACGACTTTTTTCTCGTAACATTACGACTTTTTTTCTCGTAATATTACGACTTTTTTCTCCTAACATTACGACTTTTTTTCTCGTAACATTACGTCTTTTTTTCTCGTAACATTACGACTTTATTTCACGTAATATTACGACTTTTTTTCTCGTAATATTACAACTTTTTTCTCGTAACATTACGACTTTTTTTCTCCTAAACTTCTGACTTTATTCTCGTAACATTACGACTTTTTTTCTCGTAACATTACGACTTTTTTTCTTGTAACATTACGACTTTTTTTCTCGTAACATTACGACTTTATTTCTCGTAATATTACGACTTTTTTCTCGTAAAGTTCTGACTTTATTCTCATAATATTCTGACTTTATTCTGTAAATCTCAGATGTGTTTTCCCTCAATGTGGCCCTAATGCTCCGTAGTACATTGTCTCTTTGGCCCTCACTGTATCAGACTGATAAACTATATACTGAGACTATAAACTGCGTTACCTTCATCACAATGATCAAATGGTTTTTTTTCTTTAGTTAGCAAAGGTTGCTGACCTCTGACTTAAACTAAAACTTAAACTGAAGAAATGATGTGTATTATTTTCTGGTATTAATGTGTATATTCAGTACATGTTAGTGTTTTATCATCTCTATTCTTTACTTTTTATTTTGCCATGTTTAAAAGAGTCTGTTTTAGTTATTTAACATAATTGTGTTTTGTGAATTATGTGAAGTAGCTGATTGCTATAATCTATAATTAATAAATCAGAAAATGTTTAATTTTGGACACGCTTCGTTATATCAACATATGATGACTTAATCCTGACGTCTATTAACATATTTAAGCTTCAGTATTAGTAGTTCTGGTGAGCCAGTCAGAGAAGAGAGTTAAAGAGAGTTAAAGAGAGTTAAAGAGAGTTAAAGGGAGTTTAGATTCAGCTGGTGGACAGAGAGGACGTCGTTCACCTGCTGGCTGTTTTCACACCGAGACTCTCAGGACGGACGTGAAGGCTTCTGGTTGATCAGACAGACGTCCACCCGTCATTCAGTCCCTCCGTCTGTCCGTCCGTCCTCGTCTCCTCTTAAGCTCCTGCTCGTATCTCTGCAGCTGAGACAGGAAGCCGGGGTTTGGATCGATCTCGTGACGAGCCGTCTTCACTTTCTGGGGGAAAGAAAACAGTCGTCAACCCTCTGAGACCCACAATAGGGTGGTCCAGGGGGTGTTTAGGGGGGTCCAGGGGGTCTTTAGGGTGGTACTGGGGGTCTTTAAAAATCATCAATAATCCCTCCAGAATACCACATTAAGACACCAAGACCTTGAGGAACACCAGAGAAAAAGACATGCTGTGATTTGGGATCAAAAACTTTTGACATTTTGGAGATTTCTGCAAGAATTGGCATTTTTGCGGCGATTGGCAGGCGAGAAACCCCCTTATTGATCAATGTAGCTAGGAAAGCCATCCATCCTCTGAATGCTCTAGGTCTCTAGTCTGATCCATCCATCCTCTGGATGCTCTAGGTCTCTAGTCTGATCCATCCATCCTCTGAATGCTCTAGGTCTCTAGTCTGATCCATCCATCCTCTGAATGCTCTAGGTCTCTAGTCTGATCCATCCATCCTCTGAATGCTCTAGGTCTCTAGTCTGATCCATCCATCCTCTGAATGCTCTAGGTCTCTAGTCTGATCCATCCATCCTCTGAATGCTCTAGGTCTCTAGTCTGATCCATCCATCCTCTGAATGCTCTAGGTCTCTAGTCTGATCCATCCATCCTCTGGATGCTCTAGGTCTCTAGTCTGATCCATCCATCCTCTGGATACTCTAGGTCTCTAGTCTGATCCATCCATCCTCTGAATGCTCTAGGTCTCTAGTTTGATCCATCCATCCTCTGAATGCTCTAGGTCTCTAGTTTGTGGCTGTAAAGTTTCATGATCCACCAGAGTCTCAGCTTTACAGTGAGACCCAATTAATGTAATTCAGAGACTGTTTAGGGACCCCAGGATGCAGAAATATTCAAACACACCATTTTAGAATAGGAGACAATAACACTTTTATACTGCATGTGATTATCATAAAGTGGGCATGTCTGTAAAGGGGAAACTCGTGGGTACCCATAGAACCCATTTATATTCACATATCTGGAGGTCAGACGTCAAGGGACTCTGCAGCATAAACCTGAGCATGAATAGAGTCGGTGTGCTGCTCGAGGGCACCTTGGCAACGGATACTCTGACTTCAATAGCAGCTCCAGTTTCTGCAGACTAAGAGTTTAAACACAGTCGGTGACATTTCCGACCTCTGAACAGCAGCTCAGAGTGAGACATCTTCACGTGTTCTACTGAGGGAATCTGCACAGTAAAACCCCCCCGACATTTAACCCCTGGAGACTAAATGAAGCTATCATGATGACCCCACATCATGGTGACATGAGTCGGGAGGATTTTAGCCGTACGTTGTTAGCAACGTGTCCTGAGGCCAAATGAAACGCCGGAGCTGGAAGATCAACGATTTAATCCAGTGATCAAACTCTGAGTAGTGAAGCCGATGCTGAAAAGCCTTTAACCTGCATCCTCTCTAGCAGCCAGCAGGGGGCGACTCCTCTGGTTCTATAGAAGTCTGTGAGAAAAGGAGTCTACTTCTCTCTTGATTTATTACTTCAGTAAACATTGTAAACATGAGTTTATAGTCTCAAGCTCTAGTTTCACGTCTTCTTCAACACAGCATGATGTTCATTTAGTAAATGATGGTCCCATTTAGAGTCAGATAGACCATAAAGCAGGGGATGCTTCAGGGCGGGGCTACCTGGTGATTGACAGGTCGCTACCACGGCGTTGTCCAACTCTTTCATAGCGTGTTTTCACTTCATCAAAGGGAATTATAACAGTTTTGGTTGTCTGAAAATGTCTTATTCAGCATTCGGTTGCACTGAGCTCCACCTTCTGGTGTCACTTTTCAAAAACAAGATGGCAACGGCCAAAAAACAATTCATAATCAGGCTTAACTTCCTGTCGGCACAGGAAGTGGGAATGTGTTTCCATCTGCGGCTTGTGATCAGCTTTACCTGCATTCATCAACTACCTGACCAGTTCTATCATCTAACGTACGGCGTGGAGGACTGGATTGGCTGGCTGGCGTCTCTGTAAATCACTTCAAACACGGTCCTGATCAACCTGCAGGTAACCATAGCAACAGCAACAGAGGAAACACCTGGCACAGTATCACCAGTTACATTCAGACCTCAAACTGCGTCCGCGTCACCCACCTGCAGCGCGTCGGTCAGCGCCAGTTTGCGGTGTTTCATCAGGTAGGCGATGCAGACGGTGGCCGAGCGGCTGCGTCCGTTCTTGCAGTACACGACGCTGCGTCCTCCGCGGTTCGCCTCCTTCTGGATGGCGTCGGCGCAGCGGTCGAAGTGGACGTACAGATCCTCGTTGGGGTCGTCGTAGACGGGGATCTGCAGCTTGGTGACGGCGGCGGCGGAGGGAAACGGCTGCTGCTTGGACACGTTGATGCAGAGCGTCACCGCCTCCTGCTGGAGGAGCTCGTCGCTGCAGGCTGAACGGGCGTTGCTGATGAACAGAGCGCTGGTGACTTTACACAGCTGCAACATCCTGGAGAACTGAGCCTCACAGGCTTCCTTACGCCGGCTCTGATGTTCACAGGTAACTGCCACCTGGTCAGAAATAAACAGGTTTGTCAGTTCCTTCCACAGAAAGTTGATTTACCTCAAAATAAAATGATCGTCTGATTCACAGACGTCTCTTTGAACATCCATGGACAGTTTTCAGTCCAAAATGGCGGCAGCCTACCGCAGCGCCATGCAGATAGAAACGGCTCAGTCTAAGCTAACAAACACAAAACCATTCTTAGTTTTAGCTGATCGTAAACTAATGAAAATAGAGTTATCAATATTATATTCCATTTCTGCTAATAAATCCCCGAAATGTTACAAACCGGACCTTTCATATTGTGTTAAAGGGAATTTCTTTGGAGTCACTTTGGGTAACTTCTGATGGGTATTTATCATCACTGGTGATATTCTGGCAAATTGTTATCGCCCGACGATTCATCAGCGTGAACGTTAGGTCATCACAGATATAGATGAGCTATCAAGTTTCAAATATTAGAAATTAATAAAGTTAATTAACATTGTCAGATCCCAGAGGCTCAGCGACGCGCACATCCAGCCAAACACCAAGACGGCGAAGGAAAAAAACCAAGATGGCGACAGAAAAAAACCAAGATGGCGACGGCCAAACTCCAAGTTTCCACCAACACAGACAGCATTAAAGACAACAGCTCTCCAGTGAACCTACCGAGGCAGCGGTCAGTGAACGCCTCACACAAGGACAGACTGACTCTCATGCAGCCGTCAGCTGATCTTCAGGTTCCTGCTCTCCTCAGGTTGAACCCTCCCCCCTCTCTCTCTCTCTCTCTCTCTCTCTGGTTTTACTGTTTCCTGTTCAGTCCTGCAGACAGAGGACGGTTCTGGTTGATCCGGTCTGTTCAGGTCTCCTCTTGACCCCCATCTGCTCCTGATCAACACACTGCTGCTATATTTACAGCATGGACTGTCTCTGACTGCTGCTCTACTCTGGGTCCTAATGCTGGTCCTGTTCATGACTGACACAGGAAGCATGGACAAGAGGAAACTGGGAGGACTGGGAGGACTAGAAGGACTGGGAGGACTAGAAGGACTGGGAGGACTAGAAGGACTGGGAGGACTGGGAGGACTAGAAGGACTGGGAGGACTGGGAGGACTAGAAGGACTGGGAGGACTAGAAGGACTAGGAGGACTGGGAGGACTGGGAGGACTGGGAGGACTAGAAGGACTAGGAGGACTGGGAGGACTGGGAAGACTAGAAGGACTGGGAGGACTAGAAGGACTGGGAGGACTAGAAGGACTGGGAGGACTAGAAGGACTAGGAGGACTGGGAGGACTGGGAAGACTAGAAGGACTGGGAGGACTGGGAGGACTAGGAGGACTAGAAGGACTGGGAGGACTAGAAGGACTAGGAGGACTGGGAAGACTAGAAGGACTGGGAGGACTAGAAGGACTAGAAGGACTGGGAGGACTGGGAGGACTAGGAGGACTAGAAGGACTGGGAGGACTAGAAGGACTAGGAGGACTAGGAGGACTGGGAAGACTAGAAGGACTGGGAGGACTAGAAGGACTAGAAGGACTGGGAGGACTGGGAAGACTAGAAGGACTGGGAGGACTGGGAGGACTAGGAGGACTAGAAGGACTGGGAGGACTGGGAGGACTGGGAGGACTAGGAGGACTAGAAGGACTGGGAGGACTGGGAGGACAGGGAGGAGTTGGGAGGACTAGGAGGACTGGGAGGAGTTGGGAGGACTAGGAGGACTGGGAGGACTGGGAGGACTGGGAGGACTAGAAGGATTGGGAGGACTAGAAGGACTGGGAGGACTAGAAGGACTGGGAGGACTAGAAGGACTGGGAGGACTGGGAGGACTGGGAGGACTAGGAGGACTAGAAGGACTGGGAGGACTGGGAGGACAGGGAGGAGTTGGGAGGACAAGGAGGACTGGGAGGACTGGGAGGACTGGGAGGACTGGGAGGACAGGGAGGAGTTGGGAGGACTAGGAGGACTGGGAGGACTGGGAGGACTAGAAGGATTGGGAGGACTAGAAGGACTGGGAGGACTAGAAGGATTGGGAGAACTGGGAGGACTGGGAGGACTAGGAGGACTAGAAGGACTGGGAGGACTGGGAGGACTAGAAGGATTGGGAGAACTGGGAGGACTGGGAGGACTAGGAGGACTAGAAGGACTGGGAGGTCTGGGAGGACAGGGAGGAGTTGGGAGGACTAGGAGTACTGGGAGGACTGGGAGGAGTGGGAAGACTGGGAGGACTGGGAGGACTGGGAGGACTAGAAGGATTGGCAGGACTGGGAGGACTAGGAGGGAGGACTGGGAGGAGTGGGAGGACCAGGAGGACTGGGAGGACTGGGAGGACTGAGAGGAGTGGGATGACTGGGAGGACTGGCTGCCATCACCCCCATCCTCAAAAGACCTGGACTCCACCCTGATGACCTGACTTCCGGCTCATCTCCAATCTCCCCTTTCCGTCTAAAATACTGGAACGTGTCGCCTCACAACTCAAAACTCACCTCATCTCCAACGACCTGTACGAACCACTTCAATCCGGTTTCCTCTCACAACACAGCACAGAAACATCCCTCCTCAAAGTCACCAATGACCTCCTCCTCTCCTCATCTCGTCACCTCAACATCCTCATCCTCCTCGACCTCACTGCAGCTTTCGACACCATCAAGCACACCATTCTTCTCTCCCGCCTTGAATCCTCCCTCAACATCAGCGGCACTGCCCTCTCCTGGCTAAAGTCATATCTCACAAACCAACAACAATTCATCAACAACTGCACCTCCTCCCCCGCTCCTCTGTCCCAAGGCGTCCCCCAGGGTTCGGTGCTCGGTCCCCTTCTGTTCATCCTCTACCTGCTTCCCCTCGGTCACATCATACGCCGCCGTGGCCTCCACTTCCGCCGCTACGCCGACGACGTCCAGCTCTACATTTCCACTAAATCCATCACCACCGCTACACACTCCACTCCGTCCAACTGACTCACTGAAATTAAATCATGGATGCAAATCAACTTTCTCAAATTCCACTGCGACAAATCAGACATGATCATCATCGGTCCAAAATCACTCACCAGAACCGCTCACAACTTCTGCCTCACCATCGACAACTCCACTCTGTTCCCCTCCGCTCACATCCGCAACCTCGGAGTCAATTTCGACAGCCACCTCTCCTTGGAACACCACGTCAACCACATCACCAGGACGGTCTGTTTCCACCTCAAAAACATAGCTGGTCTCCGCCCATCACTCTCCTTCTCTGCTGCCGAAACTCTCATCCACGCTTTCATCACATCCAGAATCGACTACTGCAACAGCATTCTCTACGGCTCATCATCTAAAGTCCTCAATAAACTCCAGTACATCTAGAACTCTGCTGTCCGTCTGCTCACCCACTCCCGGTCCCGTGACCACGTCACCCCCGTCCTCCAGAACCTCCACTGGCTCCCTGTGCCACAACGCATCCAGTTCAAACTCCTTCTCCTCACTCACAGAGACCTCCATCACCAGCCCCCTGATTTTAATGTGGGATTCATATTGTGTGTTTTATATCTTTTTTATGATGTCCTTGTTTTATGATCGATGTATCTGCGTAAAGTGGCTTTGAGTTTTTAGAAAGCGCTATATAAATAAAATGTATTATTATTATTATTATTATAAGTAGTAGTAGTACTAGTATTTGAGAGGAATCCTGATGGAGATCTGACGAAGACCTGATGGAGACCATGATAGAGACCTGATGGAGACCTGATGGAGATCTGATGAAGACCTGATGGAGATCTGATGAAGACCTGATGGAGATCTGATGGAGATCTGATGAAGATCTGATGAAGACCTGATGGAGATCTGATGGAGACCTGATGGAGATCTGATGAAGACCTGATGGAGATCTGATGGAGATCTGATGAAGACCTGATGGAGATCTGATGGAGATCTGATGGAGACTCCAGCAGCATCATCAGCTTCATTAGTGGCAGCAGGTGAAGTTTCCTCCTCAGCTTGTTGTTGTTAACGTTAATATATTAATTAACTATAAAACAACGTTAATATATTAACTATAAAACAACGTTAGTAAAACACTGACATGTTTCATGAAGTTCTCTAAAAGAGGAAACTGTATTTCAGAGCTGAGAGTCTGAAGAGCAGCTCGGTTCTTCTTCCTGTCCGCCATGTTTGTTTATGAGACGACAGGTGTTGCACTTTATTTTGTCACCTGTTAGATTCTGTGACCTACAGTAGTTACTATTTCCTCCCTAACCGGAACAAATGAAATGAAATAAAATAAAATAAAATAAAATTACATAAAATAAAAAAACATAAAAGAATTTATATAACATAAAATACAATGGAATTATATAAAATACAATAGCATAAAAACATAAAATAAAATATAATTAAATACAATAAAATTACAAAGAAAATAAAAAAAACTTAAAAAATGTAAAAAAAATTAAATAACATAAAATACAATAAAATTACATAAAATAACAGTACACAAAAACATATAATAAAATAACATAAAATATATTAATTACATAGAAAATGTAAATAAAATGAAGTAAAATAAAATACAATGGAATTACATAAAATAAAACATAAAAAACATCAAAGAAAAAAACATTAAATACAATAAAATTACATAATATAAAAGTACATAAAATACAATATTACATAAAATAAAATAACAAAAACCAAAATAACATAAAAACATAAAATAAAATCACATTAAATACAATAACATAAAAACGTTAAATAACATAAAAAAAAATCACATAAAATACAATAAAAATACTTTCAGAAAATACTATAAAAAATGATTAAACATATCCTCAATTAAGATTCCTTAGAGATATATTTAAAGTTGTATCTGCTTATGCTTATTTAACGTAAGTTATTTTTATTTATTAATTGAAATCGTTTATTTTAATAATTGTTTATTGTCATTGTATTTGGTTGTGTTGTAAAAACCTCCTGTTTGAATTTCTGTGTAAATAAAGTTTCATGTACAGAAACATCTGGAGGAAACAGACCTGACAGGACTACTGAGCATTTCTTTCAATTAATCTCTGCATTTTATTAATTTCAATATTAAATAAATCAACAGTCTGCATTAGCAGCACAACACGATGTTCCACTGTTCTGAATCACATGTGAATAAATCATCATTAAATCAGTAAAGTAACGATGACATGATAATATTTAATAATATTTAATGTTATTGCCCAGCAGTGTTTGGACTCGTCTCATAACAGACATCGAGTTGTAATTTTCTCTGCAGGTTAATTCTTGTAGAAACAAACTGAAACTAATGTGACTCACACATCCACAAACACCGTTTAGAAAATGGACAGCGCTGATGTAAACACCAACAAACACTTTCTTCTTCTGTAACAGACAAACAGAGAAAACCTGTCAGTGACGACAAAATACAAAAACAAGTGAAGGAAGTGATTTTATTGTTGGGGTTGAAAATTCATCACACATGCAAACAGCGATGTCGAAGCCGTGTCTCATCAATGTTTTATTAGCAAACCAGAGAGAAGTTAACAAAAAAGAACTGAAGGAACTGAACAAATGTGTGTTTCTGTAGTTTCTGTACAGGTCCAAATATACTACAATATATACTATTATACAACTGGATTACAATTCATGTCAGTGTACAGCAGTCACAAAGAAAAACTTCAAGTCTGTTACAGCAGTGTCGTCTGAGCAAACTCTTCTTCCTTTTGATTCGTCCGACCGACCGACCGACCGACCGGTTTCCTCTCCGACTGATTACGACTCAGGTTCGGCTAATACGAGCATGCTACGCTAACATTCCCTCTTTTTCCTCAAGCAAAGAGCAGAGTCTCACGTTTGTTCACCTCCACGGCAAAATAAACCTCACAGAGCCGAAAACTACGGAAGCCCTGAAGGGCAAGCGAGAATTTTTTATTTTTCTGGTGATCCATTTTCAAAGTCTGAGGTAAATAATTTTCTCTCCTGTGATTATGACTTAAGAACAGGTGAAAAAAAAATGTTTTGCCGGGGTGATATTTCTACGTTACTGTTTTTCTTCTTCTGTGAAACACGTGGAAAATAAAAAAATCAGGCTGATTTTTCTGAGTTACTTTTTTTGCCAAAGTGTGAAAATAAATGGAAAAAAACGTAGGTTGACTTTTCTAAGTTGTTAATGTTTTCCTGTGTGGAAACAAGTGAAAAAAAATGTTTAGGCTGAAAAAAAAGTGAACAATAATACTAAAAATTTAGGCTGATTTTTTCTGTGTCACTTTTTTGCCACTGTGTGAAAACAAATGAAAAATAAATGTAAGGTGATTTTTTTAAGTTACTTTTTTTTGCCATTGTGTGAAAACAAGTGTAAAAAAAATTTTAGGCTGAAAAAAAGTGAACAATAATAATGAAAGTTTAGGCTGATTTTTTCTACGTTATTTTTTTGCCACTGAGTGAAAACAGGTGAAAACAATCTGGCCGATTTTTCTAAATTGTTTTTTATGTGTCTGTGAAAACAAGTGATTTGTTTTAGGCTGATTTTTCTAAGATACTTTTTTTTGCCATTGTGAGAAAACAAGTGGAACACATTTTTTAGGCTGAAAGAAAAGTGAAAAAAAGAAATAAGGCTGATTTTTCTGAATTATTTTTTTTCCTGTGTGAAAACAAGTGATTTATTTCTACTCATTACGACCACCAGAGGGCACCACAACCCCATAGTTCTAAATAGGACTGAGCATTCAGGTTTTCTTCCAGGTGAGTTTTAATGTCTCCATGAACTCTAAACACAACGTAGTATAGACCGTTTTCAACGGCATTGCGTTGCTAGGCAACAGCTAGGTTCTTTGTTTACTTCCTGCCAGTTTATGTCATTCACATACACTCTTACATTACTGCTAAGTCTTTCTTTTGGTTAGAAATGTATTTCAATCGGCCGTTAGCGTAAATTTTCTTCCACCTGTTTTCACTAAGAGGCAAAAAAAAAAAAAGATAATTAGAAAAATCAGCCTGATATTTTTTTTCCCATCTGTTTCACAGAAACTAAAAAAATATCATCCTGGGAAAACATGTTTTCATCTGTTCTTAAGTCTTAAACACAGGAGAGGAAATTATTTACATCAGACTTAGAAAATGGATCACCAGAAAAAGCCTTTCAGGGCTTCCGTACAAAAACAAAAGCACTGATTCACATTTTGAGAATTATTTTCGCCAGAAAACCAAAAAAAACATCAAACTAAGAGATTTTCTTTAAAGGTCAAACATGAGGATTTAAATTAAAGTAAAACATTTAAAAGTAAAACAAAAACAGAACCTCATTATAAAACTAATAGATTTAGTGTGAAGTGATCAGATCTTAAGGCCTGACGATCAGTTCCCCCAACAACGACACGGAGACGAGCAAAAACATTCTGATGGCAACAAAAGTGTAAAGTGACTTCCTGTCGTTTTAAAGGAACAGTTCAAGATTTAGAGAAAGAAAAACCTGCGTATTTGTCATGTGATGGTTTGTGATTGGTTAGCTTAGCTTAGCATACAGTCTTGTACAAATTAAACAAAGGAGATATAACGTGTTAATCATCGGTGAGCCTCAGACGGGCTGGACGGAGCCAGGCTAGCTGTTTCCACCTGCTTCCAGTCTTTGTGCTAAGCTAAGCTAATCTGAGAGCAGCGCCGATCTGAACCTCTAACTCCAAAAAGAAACAGAATAAGCGTATTTCACAAAAACTCTTTAAAAAAAGTACCAATATTTACCTCAAAATGTATCGAAAATTACATTAATATAAACATGACTTAATAATTATATGCTAAAATAGCATATGACAGTCATATGTGACTGATTGTCGACACAGATGTCCTGATTCAGGGACGTTTTTAAGACATTTCAAATAAGTTATTTGATAATTATTATATATTTATCAGCAAACATGGATATATCAATTAACTTTGTATTCTTTTCCTGGAACTGTATTAAATAAATTACCAGCTATTAGGAAATAGAGGACTATAATTATTAAATAACGTTTATATAAAGTAATGTTCGATACATGTTGAGGTAAATGTCGGAGTAATTCCAAAGAAATTTAAAATACTTATCACCTAATTACCGTGAAATATGCAGACCTGTAGAATGAAGCGTTACCGACAGACGCTGGCGGGCCAAATGTCTCGTTCCACACACGTTTTTAAACTGGTTTCTTTTTTAAATGGGAGCTCATGACGGTGCCGGTGCGGTCACATCAAACTCTCCTATTGACTCAGTTAAAAGCTTGCGTTTCCTGTTTCGGTGCGAACGACCGGATGAACGCAGCCGGCCGACAGAAACACCGCTGCACTGAGTGATTATTGTAGCAGCGTGTTTCACAGTGTGTGATCATCCAACAGTCTGACGGCAGTTTGTGAAATAGTCATCAGACTTAATGATTCTATATATCAACACCAACTTCCCTTTTTGTTTTTGTGACGCTCAGCACGACTTCCAGCGACGTATTTTGCTGAAGCAACGTTCATTTCTACTCCGGTCTTTTCAAAATAAAACTACTTAGTCAGGCTTAAAGGGACTGTATGAACGTGTTTTAATCCTTTTTAGTGCCAATATGTGAACAGGTTGTAACTTAACCTAAAAAGAAAAATGAGACCTTCTGCAACTGTCTGGGGTTTCCTCTCCTCTGTCAGCCTGCAGACGGCTTTTAATGGGAAGAACGGGGACATATTTCATTTGTTTTTCTCTGTAAAATCCAACGGATGTGACGCCATGCACGCTCGAGAGTGCCTTTCATTTTACAGTGTGCAACTATAGATAACGTTCGGTTAGAAAATAAACAACCAGCCTCCACAGGAAGTCAGACTCCGACACAAACTCCATGGATACACGTGTAAAAACGTATATACAGTCCCTTTAAGGAAACGTCAGCTTGGTTATGTTTAGGCAACAAAACTACTTCGTTAGGTTTAGGACAAGATGGTGGTTTGGGTTCAAATAACTAAAATCAACGTTGACTTCTGGTTTCACACGCGACACGAACGCCGGTCTACTTGGTGTTTTTAGACCCATCCATCCACCCCGACCTCCTCCCTACGCCACTCTCTATACCTCCTGGTTCACTATCACGGGGACTACATACGAACTGACTTCGTGCTGACCATCAGGAAAAACAACAACTTTGTGTCTGTGCGGACCAATCAGAGTCGAGTCCGTAAAACCCAGAAATGAGTAGGCGTGATGTCACTTCCTGTTCCGTCGTCTGGAAGTCAGCGGGTTGTTTAGTTAGAAATCTGAAATCAGGCCGTTTGGTCGGTTTGACATTTTGTTCTACGACGTAAAATACGTCAGTAAATATTCCCACTGGGACATTTTTAATCTGTCCGAAACCCAATGGAGAGATCCCATTGGCTGTTAGTGGAGGGAACCAGGGAGATGATCACTTCCTGTTCGGACTACAGAAATACGCTTCAGAGCAGAGCTGAAGCTTTAACAGAGAAACCACTTCCTCATTAATCTTCTATTACGTCCCACTGGCCAACGTTAACTCCTTAACGCCCTTTCAGCAACTTGCATTTCAAATAAAAGTAGAAAATATAAAAAATAAATGATTCTTTTTCGTGACTAAAGAAACTCGTAACATTTTGATATTTGGGCATTTAGAACGCCAAGAGTGCAAAGATGCATTAGGCTCGTGTTTTTTTTGGTTTTTAGATGTGAAGCGCCTCGTGGATCGGCTTCCACCTCACTCACTAGTTCACTTTTTAAGGTCCTGACACACGGAGCCAACGGGCGGCCGGCCGGCGGACAGTTTGGGTTTCGGTCTAGTTTTTGCGGTGTGTCCCTCCGCCACCGTCGGCTCTAGTCTGCCCCTTTTCGGAGGCCTTTTCTGATTGGCTGATATGTGCACGAGACGAGAAAACGTACGCGAGGAAAGCACAAGCCGACGAGTAAAATCGTCATTGTTCATCTTCGTCTCATCTGCTCGTTCCAGATGTTTTCACAGTGACGTGAACATCTGGAATGAAGCTAAGCGGTGAGTGAGAGCGGCGTGAAAACGTTTCACGTACGTCTCGTAGCGACGGCTCGTTTATCCGCCGTCCTCGCTCTTCCTGTTTCCCTTTTTCAGCGTACTTAGACAACCTCAAGGAAAAACTCAGAGAGTTTGTTTCCTGCATTCTGGAGACTTTTAAAGAGTGAAAATAAGTAAATAATAAGAACACTGCAGCATTTTATGTTAAACTTTTACTTTTAATTCTCAGGAAAGAAACCTGAATATCTGGCTCCTCTGGCGTAAACCTAATATTTATCAGTTTTTATTCTTTTTGTACCCGCTTGAGTATTTCTTTCTCTCCTTCTCTCACTCACTGAAGGTCCTTTCAGACACAACGCCACAACGCCACCACTGAACTCTGAACCACCTTATTTCTAACGGAACACGCCGCACCACGCCACAACGGCTTTTCACCGCGTCGAGCAAAGCCAGACTTTTCGCGCTGCGCGCTCAAACTGCACTGTGTCACGAGCAGAGACCGCTCTGGACATCAGGTGGAGCTCTGTTGTCGTCCGGGTGGAAACGGTAGAGATTACAGACGCTGTACATCGCCAGAAAACATGGGAAGTGTGAACATTTGTCATAAATCGGGAGAAATACGGGAGAAGTGTGACTCCGGGAGGAAACCGGGAGAGGGCGATGTCTCCCGGGAACACCTGGGAGGTTGGCAGGTATGATTATCAAATATTTTTCATGAGGAAATTTGGTCGTAAAGGAGTTTGTGCGTAAAAATAGGCTTCTCTCTTGCAGGAAAAATGATCTAAATGATGTATCTTTGACATTTGTTGTCACGCCCAAACTGATAAAGTGATATATATGTGTAAGGTTTCCTCTGTGTCGAGCCGTAAACAAACAGTTTAGAGGATTCAAATGTAAAGAACCGGAAACACTCTTTACCTGCAGGAGGCTCAGGTCGGTCTGAAGTTGGATTCAGGTGCTCTCGCTGCGTTTTGGGAAACAAGAACATTTAATGTCGACCTTTAAGCGGTGACCGTCGGGGAGGAGAGACAGGCAGTCAAGCAAACACAGATCCAGAGTTCTCCCCGCGGTCCTCAGACGGACAGACGGACGGACGGACGGACAGACGGTGGGAAAAGCAGATTTCGGCGATGAAGGCGTTGATGCGTACAGAGGCTGGTGCACGTCTCAGGAGCGTGCACTTTGACGGAAGCATGTTTTGCAGGACATTACGCTGCCGGCGACCAGCGGCTCGCCTCCTGGTGGCAGATTAAGACTCGGAGGATTCTTCTTATCTACAGGAATGCGTCTCGCACCTGAACCCCGAGCGGCCTCGGGACGTCGGCGCGTGTTTTGCGGCGAGAGGAGTCTGCAGGTTGGGAATCACGGCGCTAAAGAATCCCGTCACCACGCAGGCCGCTCCGCCACATATTGCGAGACGGTCGTTCACGATACATCATCGACTGAGAAGAACTTATCTTTAAAAGGCAAAATAATTCCTCTCAGAAGCAGCTCGTTATTCACGGCGCTGTGAGGCGTCAGCGGAGATGAGAGAGTGCATAGAGTTTCACAGCAACAGAAGTGTGGTATCGTCGTGAGAGTGTCGATGATGTGTCGCGGCGAGCGCGGCGCAATGTATCGCCGTACGGGTTATTGTCCCACCGCGATTCTGCAGAGAGGTGAGGACGGTCGGCTCGCTCTTTAGTCATGCAGTAAAGACAACGAAACACGATGAAGACCAAAGCTTTAGGATCCGACCTGAGGCGTTCTGACCCAAAGATGCCGGCGAGGCGGGGCGGGGGGGGGCGGGGCGGTGCTGGGGGGTCAGGAGTGATCAGGAGTGATCCATGGGTTCGATGGCGTTGCTCTGCCCGGCTTCCTGACTCTCCATCTCCTCCGGTTCCTCCGCCTTCCCGTCCGGTTTGCCGGCCGCCACGCCTGCTGCAGCTGGAGGTTCGTCGTCGACCGCGGACGTCGGTTGGCCGGCGCCCGCCTTAGTCCCGCCTGTCCGCTCCTGGCTGGCCCCGCCCCCTGGGGCGGCGGCGGCGGCGTTCTGCTGCTCTCTCAGGTGGCGTTCCATGGAGGCCTGGATGGAGGAGACCATCTCCTGCAGCTTCCTCCGCTGCTGCTCCATCAGGCCGGGGTCCAGACCGCGACCGTCCTTCATGGTGACGAAGCCCGGAGCCATGCGGACCAGCTCCCTGGTGGCGTCCTCGGGGATGTCCGACAGGTCCGGGGGTCCTCGGGACACGCTGGCGCTCAGGTCCACGCCGCTGCTGTGCTGGCGCGTGATAGGCCGGTGCTCCGGAGGGGAGGAGCCCCCGGCGCTGCCCAGAGAGTGGCCTTTACCCTGGAAGGCGGTGACGCTCTGCAGCTGCTCCTTCTTACGGACGACGCCGCCGCTGCCCAGCCGCAGCAAGCCATGGGACGGGCTCCCCTCTCTGCTGCCCCTGGTGGACGCCTCGGAGCGCAGCTGGAGCAGCGCCTCCTTCACCAGCTCCTCCACCTCGGGGCCGACGGGGAAGTGACCGGCGGCGTCCACGCAGAGCTCCAGACGCTCCTCTGCTGCGTTGTAAACGAAGGTCTTCCCCGTCAGGTGAGGCAGCGTGCAGTGCTTCCCGTCCATCAGGCCTGAAACACACGATGACCACAGACGTTTCACGATGTTAACACACAAAACCAAGAAGACTGTTTCTGCACTGTCTCAAAACAACGCTTTCTTTTCTACATCTTTTATCTCTTTCCACAAAACGTTTCACTTTACAAGCTGTAGCTGTTGGGAGACCTTAAAGGTCCGCCTGCTGTTTAAAGTGTAAATATAGTCAAGAGTACAACGTGTCTACGGGCTACCTGTTGGAACACATTACCTCCAAAACGTCAAAAGGTTTTGATCCCAAATCACAGCATGGCTTTCTCTGGTGTTCCTGAAGGTCTTGGTGTCTTAATGTGCTATTTTGGAGGGATTATTGATCATCTTTATCAATTCTCCAGTGCTAAAATAAATGGTTAAATTTAACACCAACTCTGTGGAACAAATGGAATCAACCCGAAAATTGCTGCATTAACTAATTCATGTTTATTTCTGATTTATGACTAGAACATCTTAACCCTCAGTGCTGAGCAGCATCTCAAATTAATCCTCAGGTTCCAGCTTTCTGATGATGTTCACCACTTCTATGTGACATCTACTGCCGACCTGCTATCTCCCCCTGAAGAAGTGGCTCTACTTTGGGTCTCAGAGGGTTAAAACAGAGAAAACAGATGTACCCATGTCCTTCTTGACGATGTTGTAGAAGACGCCGCCCTGCTGGAACAAGTGCGGCAGCTTCTTAGCGTACGACCAAACGTCCTCACCTGGAACAGACGGAGAGGAACAGCTGGTTTTAAAAGCACATTCAAATGAAAGTAAACATAAATGTCATTGTTCTACAGCCGAGGTCTTGTTTTAATATCTATAGGAAGTATTGTTTCTAGTGAGTGACGTGTCCTGATGAAGCTCCCGTCCGCTGAGCGGATGTTTTGTGTATTTGAACCAGTCGGGAGGATTATTATTGAACACGAGCTCCCGCTAACAGGAAGTGCAGCGTCAGGCCCGCGGAGCCGTTCAGAGTGCAGATGAAACCTTCCTGAATATCGACAGACGCCGACTGTTGGCCCGGCCCACTTGTTTATCTGGACGCGGACGCGACCTTTGACCCTGTTGGCAAGGTGAGACGCCCGAGTCAGCACATTGACACACACACACACCACTAACACACACACACACACACACACACACACACACACACTGACACACACACACACACACACACACTCACACACACACACGTTCTGGTAGTGTTCAGAGCAGCTGATCAGAAACAGACGCTGCTGTGTGACGGAGCGTCACCTGCACCCGGCTGATATACCTGCTGCTGCTGAGACCGACGAGCGGAGAGAAGCAGCAACAGTTTCCTCTCACACAGACAGAAAGAACCTCTCAGTCAGGCAGCAGCAACACTTCAACGGTTTCAACGTGCACAACAAACTGCTCTTATACCAACATGTATATGGATAGGGCTTCGGTTCACCTACAGTATGTATTGATATCTAAACAGATGCTTTAATGCCAGAATGGATCTATCTGCTTCATCTGAGTCTATGTGGAGGTAGAAGGAAGTTACCGCTTTTATTGTGGTAGTCTGAGTAACGTGACGTCATATCCGTTCCGTATCCGTTCCGTATCCGTCAACCAAAACAAACCTCAGAGTGTAAAACGTTGGAGGGTCGTCGTGGATACGACCTGCACCCTCCCATGTTAAATCCAGCGTGGTAAACACTACACATCCAGTAAAGGATGGAAACACTTTGGGTTTCACACATTGACAGGAAAAGCAGAGCTAGACAGAGCAGAGCTAAAGCTGCATGCTAACTCTGTCACGGACAGGAAACGTTATGGTATGGCGGTCAACGTGGCGGTGGAGCCGCCGGCTGTCACTCTCGTCTCCGTGGTCAAATGGGCCGACGCTACGACTGTAGAGCACCCAGATACTGACATTTATGTTAAATGGATAAATAACAGACCGTAGAACGCCGTGATTGACAAAGAATCAGAATCAGAATCAGAATCGAGTATTCAACAAAGACGTGTAATAAATAATTTTAATAATAAATATCAATTCAGTCAATTTATATCGATGTATTTAATTGTTACATTTTGTTTTAAAAAGTTAGTAAAACAATGTTTTAGTCGAGCCTGATCCCAGTCTCTTCCACAGTGAGGCATACAGCTGATTGATCAAACACTGGTATTGGATCGGTACTCGGTATCGGCCTTCAGACGGCCGTTACCAGACCCCTGTGAGGAGAACTAACCGTTACTCCAACTCTGTTATTCCTTCTATCAGGTTATTAAACTCAGACGGGAGTCATTTCATGTGAGACTTTTATTGACATGATAATCATGTAACAATGTCTATTTATTATCTATTTGTTTTCTCTTATCTATTTTATGGCTATTTATTATATGTTATTAACGTATCTGCTGTCCTTCTCCGACCTCTGTGTGTCACTTCCACTGGTCTGGGATTGACAGAACATTGTGGATGGTTGTCTGGACGTTGTCTGTGACTTTTTCAGTCCCAATACCGATAGTGATCGCTGGGCTTTGGTACCGATCCGATATCAGTGTTTGATCAATCAGCTGTCTGCCTCACTGTGTGGAAGTGACTGGGATCATTCTGTTATGTGTAAGACAACATCAGACTGGACTTTAACATTGCTTTACTAACTTTGTAAAACAAAATGTGACAAATAAATAAATACATACATATACATATATATATATATACATATATATATATATATACATTTAATGAATTATTTATTATTAAAATAATAATAATAATAATAATAATAATGCAGCTGTTTGAGTCAGTATCGGCCTGAGATCTGGTACCTTCTCCAAAATAAAATGACTCATCAAAACACCTTTTTTCTGTTTTGTGTTAAATGTCATCATCTTTACACCGATCACCATCACTTGTATATAATCTTGAGATTTTAACTTTAATTAAAATATATTTAACTGGTGTATATAATGATGTAGAATAGATATGATTTAAAGGAGACCGGTCTGTGATTCTTTAACTGGAGGTTTCACGCAGCAGTAAAATAACTTTAGTCTCAGTCGGAAGATATTCAAATCAAACTATCAAACTTTAACTTTAACTTTAACTTTAACGGATTCCTCGACGAGTCAAAGTGTGACTTTTAATGTGAATATGACACAATCAGTTAAAGATGATTTGATAAGCAGTGATTTATCAAGTAAAAATATGTATTTAAATTAAAGCTGCTGAGCTGCTGTGGGTCGGGGCCGGGCATATAGAGGAGGAAGATGAGGAGGAAGACAAATGTCAAGTACGGGACGGTCCTTCATCATTAATGCTTTAAGGCGTCAGCAGGTTCATTCTGCCTCAACCGGGTCTCAAACTCACAACCTCAGACACCAACAACATGTCACCGTGTTGGTGAGCTCACTGCCCGGAGGAAACTACCACTTCAGGAGACGTTGGTCCTTCATGTAGACAACACAGAGACGTCAGTTATCTATTAGAATAAAGATCCATCGCTCCATAAATTACAAACTCATGTTGATTTCCATCGACTGAAACGGTTCTCATGAGGAGAGAATTCAAAATAGAGTTTTTCAGATAAAACTGTGAACTCCCCCCCCAAACCATCATCTACCATGACCTCAACAGTTACTGTTATTGTCATCAACATTGGAGCTTTATTCAGCGGACTACAGTTACCGTTTACACTGAAACGTTGTGGTGCACGGTGGACTCAGTGTTTGATAAGTCAGAACTCTGTGTGGATGGTTTTGGTCTGAAGATGAAGAGTTTGGTGTCAACTGAGCAAAAAGAACTGTGTGAGGAGATGAGAGGTTTAATACGTTAGACAGTTTAGAGTGATGGACGTCAGAATTCCTGCCAGGTTGAAGCATCGGAACGTTTCGGTGGAAGTTGTTGCTCGTACGGCTGATTTGTTATTCATTTTCAAAGTCTTAAAGTTCAGGCGTTTGCTGCAGCGCCACCATCAGGACGATCAGCCCACAGAGCCAGGGGAGGAGGTTTAGCATCGGACTGGACGAGGGATGTGACGGTGAGGAAATCTCCCCACAACACCGGTGTTACCGATCACACCGGACATTTTACAAGAAAAGATGACGGTCAGTATGTGTGGCACGCCGACTGATCTTTAACGTCGGGTGGCGGCGTGTCTGGCCTCTCCGGCCGTGACCGCTCCGTCCTCCTCGCGGCGATCGCCTCATTAACGTTAAGGTTCTCTTATAGCGTTTGGGTTTAAATCTGAAATATTGCGCGTTTGCTTTTCGCTTCGACACCAAATCCTCCGCCATCTCTCGGTCTGACTCTCTCTCGTCCCGAGTGTGAAATCGGAGTCCTGCTGCTCTGAGCTGAGACTCCTTAAGATGCGTTCACTGTCAGACTGTAGCGTCCGTCGTCCGGCCATCTGTTGATAACACGCCGCTGATACGCCAGAATGAACTAAATGTGTTTTTTATTTCTGTAAAGAAATAAGCAAAACGATGGGGGGGCGTGATGTAATCGATGTGCGCCGGACCAACGTGTAACACCGACTACCACGACAAACCTCGACTGGACCTGTGCAGAGTTTGGTTTATTTTCCTGCTGATTTAACAGGAAGAATAATAATAATAATATAGATAAAAACAAAAAGGGACCGGCAGCAGAGATGCCACTAAATATGCATTTTAAATATTTAGTGTGAATCATCTGACTGAATCCTTTTCAGGGTTTACTCTAAAAGTTGACCTGATTAGTTTAAACATAATCAATAGAATAATCAATGATGGAACAGTGATTAGTAGCAGCCGTCGGTCAGCTGATACAGTGACACGTGTTTCCTGGATAAGGTGACGGCTTGAGACCGGGGGGGAGGAGCCTACATGATTCTTACCCATCAAGGTTGCTAGGAGACAGAGGGAGGACATCTCGAGGTCGATGCTGTCCTGCAGTTCGCGGCCGCTCGTCCTCCCCGACGTCACGGCGTCCTCGCTCTTCACCGAGTGCAGGGCGGAGTGCGAGCTGGAGGCTCGGGGTATGGAGGCCGCGGCGGGGCCCTTGTCCTCGGGGCCCCTCAGTATCTCCACCGTCACCTTGTCGCCGTGCTGCAGCGCCACCACCGGCTCGTTCTCCTCGCCGTCCTTCGGAGGGAGCAGCTCTTTGGGCGGGAAGCCGTAGCGGATGAACTGCTGCGCCGGCGGCACGCCGAACTGGTTGGCGATGCTCCTCTGCAGCTCCGGGAAGGTGGTGTGGGCCTGCAGGGTCAGCATGGCCTGCCTGCCGTCGCTGGTGGTCACGCGGATCTTCTTCTCCTTATTGGACGAGGAGGGGGAGGAGGAGGATTTGGTGGGCGTGGCCGGAGCCGAAGACCCGCCGGGAGAAGCCGTCCGGCCGTGGCCCTTCTGCTCCGGCTTCAGCTTGTCGGTCCGTCTCTTCTGCGTGACGAGCGCCTGCTCGCTGATGCTCTGCTGGATGCTGCGCTCCGCCCGGCTCATCGTCAGCTCCTCCTTGTGGAGCGTCTTCGCTTTCTGACCGGTCAGGATGATCTTAGTGGGCGGCTGGAGGTCCGGCGCCTGCGGGGTCTCCGCGGCGTCGGTGAGACGCTGGACGTGAGCCCCGTCGATGGACACCGGGTTGTATTCGTCCGGGTTCTTCTTGGCGGTGTGATGCAGGATGGTGTTGACTACTTTCTGCACCAGGATCTCGCTGCCGAACTCCCCCGGGAAGTGCTTGGTGACCAGCTTCATGGCCACGTCGTACACGTTGCTGTTCAGAGCCGGCTCGGTCTCGTACTGGAACCAGTACACCGTCTCTCTCACCACCCGACCCCCCCACTCCAGCGTGATGGGGAAGGCCTCGGGGAGGTTGTCGTACTCCTTCGCCTCCCAGAAATGCTTGAAGCCGCACCCGCACTTCCCTCCCTGGGAGCGGGTGTTGGTTCTGTCCCCGTCCAGGTAAACCACCGACCCGTTGCCGCGGATGTGGCGGACCGACGTGCCGTGACACCAGTTGCAGGTGTTGAGGGAGCTCAGTTTGTAATCGGGGACGAGGACGTCTCTCTGGGGGTCGTAGGAGCAGACCACGTTGTTGAGGGGGAAGCTGTAGTTCTTGTCCGGCCGCAGCTGGCCGTGAGTGGACTTGGCCAGGTTGTAAAGCTTCCCGCCGGGAACCAGCCACTCCGGCGGGACGTGGAGCTCGGACAGGGCGCCGCAGATCAGGCAGCGGTGCAGCCGGTTCTCCATCACCGACTTCTTGGCCGCCTCGGTCACCTCCTCGGGCTGGATGCCGATCACGCCGGTCCGCCTGTAGACGTACTGGTGCACGTCGGCCACCAGCGACGGGTGGATGCTGTGCTTCTCCATGAACACCTCCTCCATGGCGTTGACCAGCCGCATCAGGTATTTGTCCTGCAGGCTGCGGTCGCCGCCGATCACGCAGCTCCCGTCCGGTTCCAGCTTGATGTACTTCCTGATGAGCTCCTGAGGGACGCCCCAGGCCTTGGGCAGCAGGCGGGCCGGCAGCTTGGGCAGCACGGTGTTCTTGATTCCCACCAGAGGGATGTAGTGGTTCCTGCCGGAGCTGCTCCAGGCGATGCAGATGGGTTTGTTGAGCTTCCCGTCTTTCCCCCGGCACTGCTCCTCGGCCACCAGCCCCGGCAGGAAGGTGGCCGAGTAATCCCCGGAGCTCCTCATGCCGCTCAGGGAGTCCAGCAGGATGATGGGTCGGTGGAGGACGTTGGCTAAACCAAATATGTGGATGTTGCGCAGTCCGAGCGGAACGCCTTCAGGCGGGATGAACAGAGGGTCGCACTCGTTGATGATGTCCTCCCACTCCGCGGCGTCGATGAAGTCCTGAAAGAGGGCCTTGTAGCAGTCCAGGTTCTGCTTGAAGTTCTGTTTGAGGTTCTCCCTCAGGGCGTGCCAGAACAGTTCTCTGCCCACCAGCGCTCTGGACACGGCGTGGACCAGGCAGTGCCCGTCCCCGTCAACGTGGACCGGGATGAGACATTCCCCGTTGCCGTTGGCCTTCTTGACCTCCTCCAGGGTGTCGTGGAGGTAGATGAGGCTCCCGGACCGGTCCTTTCCGTAGCCCATGGTGGACACATGTTCCGGCTCGATGAGGAACGCCCTGTCTCCCAGCAGAGAGCAGTCGAACATCTCGCCCTGGTTCATGTCCCTCAGCAGCTTGGCCTTGCCGGTCTGCTTGTCCATGCCGTAGCGGGTGAGCACCGGAGACAGCAGCTTGCAGTGGTAGTTGGACAGCCCCATCACCTTCACCAGCTCGGAGCCTTTCTTCGGGGCCCCGGTGACGCCGAGCAGGGCGTTTCTGAGCAGGTTGTGGAGCACCACATCCGGATCGGTCACCTCCTCCACGTTCAGCAGGTTCTTGTGTTCGTGGCGTTGCCCGCACTCGGTGCACTCGATGCTGCCGGAGCCGTGAGCCGGGAAGAACAGCCGCGCCTGGCATTTGGGGTCCGGACAGCTGCCGGACAGAACCCGCTGCTTGTCTCTCCTCTTCGAGCTCTGCAGCAGCGACATCACGGACCGGAGACACAGAGCAGAGCAGACTGAGAGCTTCACTGGATCATCGTAGTCTGTCAGACGAGCTGCGGCTCCGATAACCCACACCGGATCCACCAGAACAACACCAGAACACCGGATCCACCAGAACAACACCAGAACAACACGGAAGCGGCGGCTTTCTTCTTCAGCGACTGACCGTTGGTCAACGTAACTACGTCATGACGTAAGATCGTGGGAGTTGTAGTTTTTTGCTTTTGTAATCACTTTTAAAATGTTCACACACGAGAATCAGAATGACCACATGTTCACATTTATTTGAGTTCCTATCATTTAAAAGAGACAGAAGATACTTTAACACGCATCTATTGGTGAATGATTGAAAATCACCAAACGTCAACGTTGGACGGACTACGTTTCCCAGAATGCAACACGCCGCGGTGACGTGTTGTTGTGTAGGGAAGTCAACAGGGCAGAATGTGAATGGATGGATTGTTTCCTGAAACATCTCAAACATTCAGCTGAAATAAATATATTTAATTAAACTGGGTCTGTCAATCGATCCAAATAGGTATTCACAATAATCGAAAATTAATTTTTATTTTGCATATTGTTTTTATGCTAAATGCAGTACCTGTGAGGGTTTCTGAACAATATCTGTCATTGTTTTGTGTTGTTTATTGATCTCTATTTTTTATATTTATTTATTATCTATCTATTTATTTATTTTTTATATATTCTATTTTTTTATTTATCTTTTTTTTATTTTTCCTTTCTTATTTTTTATGTTTATTTTTTATTTTCCATTTTTTATATTTATTTATTAATTCATTATTCCTTTCAATTTTATTTTTTTTATAGTTATTTATTTATCTGTTTATTTATTTTTTATAGTTATTTATTTATGTATTTCTATATATTTTATTATACATAAGTAAGTACATATACTACATAAATATATACATTATACATTATTACCTGTGAGGGTTTGTGAACAATATTTGTCATTATTTTGTGTTGTTAATTGATCTCCATTTTTTGTATTTATTTATTTTTTGTATATTCCATTTTTCCTTTTCCATTTTCATTTTTTACATTCATTTATCTATATTTTTTATTTTTCCTTTCTTATGTTTTATATTTATTTTTTATTTTCCATTTTTTATATTTATTTATTAATTCATTATTCCTTTCAATTTTAATTTTTTATGGTTATTTATTTATTTATTTGTTATAGTTATTTATTTATGTATTTCTAAATATTTTATTATACATAAGTAAGTACATATACTACATAAACATATACATTATACATAAGTACCTGTGAGGGTTTCTGAACAATATTTGTCATTGTTTTGTGTTGTTAATTGATCTCCTTTTTTATTTATTTATTTATCTATTTATTTTTATTTTTTTTATATATTCCATTTTTTCTTTTCCATTTTCATTTTTTTTTACATTTATTTATCTATGTTTTATTTTTCCTTTCTTATTTTGATTTTCCATTTTTTATATTTATTTATTAATTCATTATTCCTTTCAATTTTAATTTTGTATAGTTATTTATTTATCTGTTTATTTGTTATAGTTATTTATTTATGTATTTCTATATATTTTATTATACATAAGTAAGTACATATACTACATAAACATATACATTATATATAAGAACCTGTGAGGGTTTGTGAACAATATTTGTCATTATTTTGTGTTGTTAATTGATCTCCATTTTTTATATTTATTTATTTATCTATCTATTTATTTAGGGACTACGTTTCCCAGAATGCAACACGCCGCGGTGACGTGTTGTTGTGTAGGGAAGTCAACAGGGCAGAATGTGAATGGATGGATTGTTTTCCTGAAACATCTCAAACATTTGGTCCCTAAAATGCATTAAAAGTTTATTTTTTTTGCCTGTAGGTGATTGTAGAGTTTTGTGGTGCGGTGTGGTTTGTATGATTCTGGGTATTAAACTGTGATAATGTTCCTGTCTGGACCTGGAACTTGGAGAAAAAGATGCTGTCGCCGAACTCCATTCAGAAATATGACAATTTAAAGGTCCCATATCAGCTCATTTTCAGGATCATACTTGTATTTTGTGTTTTTACTAGAACATGTTTACATACTTTAATGTTAAAAAAAAACTTTATTTTCCTTATACTGTCTGCCTGAATATACCTGTATTTACCCCTCTGTCTGAAATGCTCCGTTTTATCGCATTTCAACGGAATTGCAACAGAATTGCGTTGCCTGGCAACAGTTTGGGTCCATGTTTACTTCCTGTCAGCTGATGACATTCACATTACACTGCAACCAGTAATAAACTGGGACACATTTGTTTCAAACGCACAGTTTCTGAATACGGGCTGTGTATATTTCTCTGTATATTTGAACGCTTCGATATTTTCACAGTATTTATAAAACACTTAAACCTACTCTATAACATAGATGAAAATCTTACTTTTTACAATACGGGACCTTTAAGGTTCCTCTGTTAACAGGGACAAAACAGACAACTCACAGCTCTGACTGGACAGTGGTGGGATGTAACTAAGTACATTCACTTAAGTACACATTTGAGGTACTTGTACTTTACTCGAGTATTTTATCCTCATGTAACTTAACACTTCTAACTTTACTCCATTACATCTCAGAGGGAAATATACTACTTCTTACTTATTTATTTGACAGCTTTAGTTACTTTACAGATAAATTATTTTTTTAAAAACCAAACATATGAAAAGATTCCAGATAAAGTTTGGAAAGAAAGGTTCCAGATTTAATAATATTAATGTATTAATAATAATAATGTTAATGTTTTAGTAATAATGTTAATTATTACTGCATTTCCTACACTTTTACTTGTTACAGAGTATTTTTTACAGTGTGGTATTACTACTAGTTACTGCAGTAAATGGATCTGAATACTTCCTCCACCACTGCTAAATGCATTAAATAAACGTTGAGTGACTTTTGATCAATACGTCATATTTGATCCACCAATGTAACATGTTTATTTTTTTTATGTTTTTTATCACTAAATGTATTGCAACATTACAATAATGTTCATTTTATACTTTCTGCTTTTTTAAATTTCTATAATATTTTTAAGACATTTAAATTCATTTCATCAAGCTCTGTGCATCATTGTTAATATATATATATATTTAAAAAAAGGGATTTCATGATTTTCTCTACACTCTGAAAAATGTAGACATAGATGTCAGTCTTCATACAAAAAAAATATAAAATATGTTGTTTTTTATATTGTAATTTTAATGTTTAATGTCTTTAAGGACGAGTTGTGGAAATGACATGTTTGCTAATATGTCAGATAAATGTCGAGGTGTGCTACGTACGTTAGCTTTGACTCTCAGCATCTAATATACACATTTACAGTGAGACCCAATTAATGTAATTCAACACTGTGTAGGGACCCCAGCATGCAGAAATATTCAAACACACCATTTTAGAATAGAATAAACTATCATTTATACTGCATGTGATTATCATAAAGTGGGCATGTCTGTAAAGGGGAGACTCGTGGGTACCCATAGAACCCATTTACATTCACACATCTGGAGGTCAGAGGTCAAGGGACCCCTTTGAAAATGGCCATGACAGTTTTTCCTCGCCAAGATTTAGTGTAGGTTTGGAGCGTTATTTAACCTCCTTCTCGACATGTTAGCATGAAAATGTACAAAAGGAGAAAATGAAATGCATGAATCTGAACACAAATGAGATCACTGAACAGAAGGAGATAAAAAAAAGAAACTTGTGTCACAAGATAAAAGTTCTTTGAGGAACAGACAAAAGGTTTTAGGCTGCTGTGTGTGTTTTTATCCACCAGATGTCACTGTGGTTCTCATGGCGACCATCATCAGCATCATCAGCATCATGTGGATGATGTCACACATGTTAGTCTGCTGATGAAGCTGCAAGATGTTGTCTGTCTTCAAACTGTTCAGAGTTATAGAACAAAAATTAAAAATAACTCAGAAAACATTAAATAAGCAAAAATAATTATTTTGAATGAAGAAAACTATACTTTATATACTACTACTGATAATAATAATAATAATAATAATAATAATAATAATAATAATAATAATAATGATAATTGGGGAGATGGTAGATTGTATTCATTTCACAAAATAGCTTCAGTTAATAAATTTAGATTATACCAAAACTAAATTATTCAGATTGTCCAAATATATTTAATTAAACTAGGGCAATCGATCAAAATACTTATTCACAAATAATCGAAAATTATTTTTTATTTTGCATATTGTTTTATGCTAAATGCAGTACCTGTGAGGGTTTCTGGACAATGTTTGTCATTGTTTTTTGTTGTTAATTGATCTCCATTTTTCAAATTTATTTATTTATCTATCTATTTATTTATTTTTTATCTATTCCATTTTCATTTTTTCCATTTATTTATCTATTTTGTATTTTCCATTCTTATTTTTATATTTATTTTTGATTTTTTCCATTTTTTTATGTTTATTTATTTATTCATTTTTCCTTTCAATTGTTATTTTTTATAGTTAATTATCTATCTGTTTATTTATTTTTATATTTATTTATTTATGTATTTCTATATATTTTATTATACATAAGTAAGTACATATACATATACATACACATTACACAAAAATACATGTGAGGGTTTATGGACAATATCTGTCATTGTTTTGTGATGTTAATCGATTTCCATTTATTTATTTATTTGTTTATTTATTTTTTCCTTTCAATTTTTATTTTTTATATATTTATTTTGTATCCGTTTATTTATTTTTTTATATTTATGTATGCATTTATATATTGTATTATACATAGGTAAGTACATATACTACATATACATTACACATAAGCACCAGTGAGAGTTTCTGGACAATATCTGTCATTGTTTTGTTAATTGATTTCCAATAATAAATATATTAATTTATTTACATAAAGCAGCATATTTGTCCACTCCCATATTGATAAGAGTATTAAATACTTGACTAATCTCCCTTTAAGGTTCATTTAGAACAGATAAAAAATGCATGATTAATTTGCGATTAATTTGCGATTAAATATTTTAATTGATTGACAGCCCTAATAAAAAATAAAACAATGATTCAGTACTTTAGAATACAGACAAACCAAAGCAGGTTTATAGGCGAGTGACTTTAGCTTATTACTCTTAAACACTGAAAATGAAAGAAAGAAACAAAATGAAATATGTTTCCTTTCTAAACTATTCCACAATAAACTCCTGTAACTGTTCTAATCTTTATTTTTAGTACGTTAGTAGTAACTTTGCTTTTCCTTCTAGGACGAGTCAACATGTCTGCAGTTGTCAGACAGCAGCGTTATCTGTCCACCGCAGGGGCTGATGGGAGGTGTGAGGAGCCTTCAGGAACCACGTGGCCCTCGTCTGATCTCACAGCTCGTCCTTGTTTGGCCTCAGCTGCATCAGAGCGCCACTTCTCCCCAGGTTCACCAGAGGAAACACCACTGCACACAATGCTTTTCCTCCCAGCTGCTGCTCTGTGCTGTCTGTGTTCAGGTGAGTGTTTCCAGCCAATCAGGAGCCAACAAAGTCCACCTGTAACAAACACTGTCACACTCACCTTCATCTACCTGTCTGTCTCTCTACAGCGCTGGTTGCCATGGCAGCAGAGCTGATTCAGGAGGATTTAACATTGACCAGGAGAGTTGGTGGGAAAGTTTCCTTCAGATGTCAAGGAACTAACCAGTGTGGTGATAATTTTGTATTCTGGTACCAGAAGAGAGACACAGAAACATTCACATTGATTCTGGTTATTGATAAGACAAATGGTGAAATAGCTTCAGGTTACAATCATCCTCAGAAAGATGATTTCTCAGCTGTGAATAAACAGAACGGCTGGGAGTTGGAGATCCAGAAGGTTAAACTCAATCATTCAGCCTCCTACTACTGCGCCTGTTGGATAGCTCTCCACAGTGATAAATGATGCCTGCAGCCTGTACAAAAACCATCAGAGGAACAGATGTCAAACAGTGGTTGTGACAGGAAGAGAGCAGTAAACCACAGCCCAGGTTCACATATTTCACCTCCATCTCAGCCACAGTCACACACACACTGAACTGAGGGATTCATTAGATTTGATATTCATTCATATTTCTATCAGATATTGCAGCAGGTTTATTGTTGTTCCACACAGTGAGGACAAACTAGTGGCACAGAGGCACAAGGATGAAATCATTTAAAGACATCAGACTAATAAATGGGATCAGTCCTCACTTATGTTGCTTAATGAAAATGAGAGACAAGATCCTGACCGACATATATCTATTTTGAAGTTTTCAACCAGTCTTACTTATTTGGGCATCAAAATAGTACCTCAAGAAAATATAGCCTTAATAAATTATGACCTTATAATGGATTCAACATTCAAATGTATAGAAAGATGGAAGCCTCTGCCTATTTCTCTGACAGGGAGAATAAACATATTAAAGATGAGCATATTACCTAAATTCACAAATGGATTTCAACATATCCCTTTGGCACCACCGGAAGGAATGTTTGTGAGAATTACGTCTCTCATTACAAAATGTATTTGCAATAAGAAGTGTCCTAGAGTTCGCTTGTCTCTGTTGTATCTTCCATTTGACACAGGGGGGTTGAAGTGCCCCATCTTTATTGGTATTATCTGGCTGCACAGCTGAGAACTATAATGTTCTATTTCTCTATTGCAGAGACTCCATCATGGGTGGATATAGAGGTGTGTGCCGTTCAGATACCATTAAATCTGTATCTGTACTCAGCCACTCCAAAACATCTAAGAGCTCAAACTACCCGCCCCATAGTGCTTAATATGATTAATGTCTGGTACGAGGTAAAGACATATATGAATACAGCTAACTCCTTGTCACAATATAGTCCCATTTGGGGAATGTTTCCTTCAAACCAGGCAAGCTGGATGCTGGATTCCAGTTATGGGCAAAGAAAGGGCTAAGTAAAATACCTGACCTTTATAAAGAAGAGGTTCTAATGACCTTTGAGGAACTCTCTCTAGTACATAACATCCCAAAGAAGCATTTCTTTAAATATGTGCAATGGAGAAGTTGTATCTCCTCTATGCAGAACCAGTCATTAGTAATTCCTGCACTTTCATCCTTAGAAGAAATTATTACCAAAAACTGCAATAGTAATGTTTTAAGTTCATTAATATACATCTGGCTTGCATCTGGCTCCAAGGAGACCTCAATATCCAAACTTGACGCATGGAGGTGGATTTAAAGGAGGACGTCTCAGATAATAATTGGAACATAGTCTTCAAGGAGGCTCAGACACAAACAGCCAACACTAATTTGAAGCTACTTCAATACAACTGGTTGATGCAGACTTATATAACCCCTGTCAAACTGAATAGATAGAACAGTAATATACCTGACTCTTGCTTTAAATGTAATGAGGCTCAAGGAACACTTATACATTGCATTTGGGAGTGTGACAAAATGAAGAAATTCTGGAGGGAGGTGATCAATAAAATCAGGATCATTGTGTCTGTAAACATTCCACTAGACCTCCAAATGATATTGCTACATCTGTACCCATCAGATCTCAATCTGAGAACCAGAGAATGTAAATGTATTGATTTAGCTATATTGCAGGCAAAACGAATGATTGCTTTTAACTGGAAGAAATCCGACGCACCTACATTGGACGCTTGGATTAAAAATATACACACTGTATGTCAATGGAGAGGATAACATATACCTTGAAAAACAAACTGTGTGTTTACGAGGAAATATGGAAATCATTTACTGATTTCATAAAAGTAGTGATATTGGAGAGCTTCTACAGGAGGAATAATTAAGATAGGATACGTACAAATTCACAATAGTGGTCGACCCTCAGAAGGGAATGAACTCTTGTTTTTGAAAATCTTTTTATTTTATTTATTATTTATTTTCTACATATTTACTTTCTGTTTATGTGTATCTTCATTTTGTTAAAGGTGCCATTTAACTGTTTAACTGTATGATTGATACTGTGAAGCTGTGTATTGATTTTGGCCCTGTGAGAAAGAGAACAGTAAAGAGAGAACGGGTGGGTGGGTGTGTGGGGGATGTTATGTTTGTTAAAGTAAATCCTGTAGTGAATATATTGCATAACAAAAAAAACAATAAAGACATTGTTAAAAAAAGAAAATGGGATCAAAACATCAACAAGTCCTTTTTGAAAAGCAGCGTCTGATTAAAAACATACATTAAAACAAAATGATCAAAATGATGAAGACAACAACAAGCTTCATCATTATGATGAAGATTCAAATCCTCTGCTTTGACCTGCTGCAGGAATAAAGTCCATTCCTCCTCACAATGCTGATCTGCTCTTAATGCAAACACTTCCTGTGTCTCCTTCACAATAAAAGCCTTCCAGACCAACTCTTTGTGCTCCAAATGAAAACAAGACTACAGTTCAACACACACTGGCTGTGTCACCAAGCGTCCTGTCATTTGATGCACAGACGTCATAAATCAAAGTAATGGACAATTTCAAATGTGACCTGATGATGGTGCTGGATAAAACCTGACCAAAGTCAGTAGGATTCATCCTCTGAGGAACATGAACGTGTGAACCAACGATCCACGGAGACACTCTGCTAGTGTGTCTAAAAAGACAATAAAAGAAGAGACAGTCATGTTAATATGAACATTAGAGGAACACATCATGGAGCTGAAATATCATTCTGCTTCATCATTTGGACTCGTTCACCTCAGCTGACACGCTCAACAGCAGACAGGTTTTTGTATTACTCTGTTTCACTGTGGGAGGATACGACATCTTTGGCTCTGGAACTCAACTTTATGTAACAGGTAAGAACAAACATTCATCTTCCTTCAGTTGTTTTATTGAACAAGTTGAAAATGTGTTTTAATGAGTTAGTTTTTTCATCATTAGTAGAGAGTTCTTGCAGCCATGCAGCTGTTGTTACATTAAAAAGGTTCATAATTGCTGAAACGATGTTTAAATCTCACTGAACAACTCAAGTTATTCTTTATTTCTGCAGATTAAACTGATTTATAGAGAAAAAGGTTGAAATATAAAAAGCGAATAACTTTAAATATGTTGTATTGAAAATTGATAAATCATCTTTAAATAATAAAATATACCTCATGTAGTACAAAATAAATGGTGGTAAATACTATGTATAATATTATATTATATTATATTATATTATATTATATTATATTATATTATATTATATCTTATTATTGTTTTACATTTGATCTAACATATCACTGTAGTTACATATAAAAGTTAAAATTGTTATGAAAAATGTTAAAAACTATTGATGTAATTATGTTTCTTTAGCAATTAGAGTAAAGTATATTAAATTGAAAATTGTGTTTTATGTGAAGATAAATGTTTAATTTATTATAATATGTGTATTAAGTTAATGAGAAATGAAAGGAAAATTGTTTTCATAATTCTTTCTTTTAATATCATCAAATCCTGTTATATTATATTATATTATATTATATGTCAATTTCATAATATATATATACTATGAAAATTATACAATATTTTTTTTTACTATTTATACTATTTTATACTAATTTATACTAAAATTATACGTATTATAATCTTAAAAATTACAACTCTATTTCACTTGAAAGTGAATCTATAATTTATTTTAAAAGTTCAGTTAAACTTGTTATGAAAAAAGTAATTAAATTATTGATGTGCTGATTTATTTCTTAAACCATTACAGTGATGTATATGGTGGTAGTAATAAGTATAGAGTATATAGTATATAGTATATAGTATAGAGTATGGTCTAAGACCTGCTCTATATATAAAGCATCTCGAGATAACTTCTGTTATGATTTGACGCTATATAAAAATAAATTGAAATTAAATTGAATTGAAGTAATTTATTATAATATGTGTATTAAGTTAACGTGAAAGGAAAAAAAAAATGTTCCTTTCTATTAAAATTAATACACTCATCTCCTGTTATATTATATTATATTATATTATATTATAATAAATTATATTATATTATATTATATTATATTATATTATTTACTAAAATATCATTGTAGTTTTGTATAAAAATTAAAATTGTCATGAAAAATGTTAAAATCTATTAACGTATTTTGTGTCTTTAGAAATTAGAATAAAGAATATGATGGTAAATATGTTAAATGGTCTATATTATAATACTTAAATTTATAATTGTGTTTTATGTGAAGATAAATGTTTAATTTATTATAATATGTGAATTAAATTAATGAGAAATGAAAGAAAAATTGTTTTCATAATTCTTTCTTTTAATATCATCAAATCCTGTTATATTATATTATATTATATTATTATATGTCAATTTCATAATATATATATACTATGAAACTTATACTACATTTATTTACTATTTATACTATTTTATACTAATTTATACTAAAATTATACGTATTATAATCTTCAAAATTACAACTCCATTTCACTTGAAAGTGAATCTATAATTTATTTTAAAAGTTCAGTTAAGGGCGGCTGGTTAGCTCAGTCGGTAGAGCGAGCGCCCATGTATCGCCAAGGCTCTGTCCCTTGCAGCGGTGGACCCGGGTTCGAATCCGGCCTGTGGTCCTTTCCGCATGTCAATTCTCTCTCTCCCCCTTTCAACACTGTCCTATCAATAAAATGCTTAAAAAATGCCCCCAAAAAAATAACATTTAAAAAAAAAAAGGTTCAGTTAAATTTGTTATGAAGAAAGTAATTAAATTATTGATGTACTGATTTATTTCTTAAACCATTACAGTGATGTATATGGTGGTAGTAATAAGTAATTTATTATAATATGTGTATTATGTTATTATATTATATTTAAATTTCCCCAGGGGGATCAATAAGGTTTTATCTTATTTTAAATAGCATTTTGTATTCACATGTCATATATCTTAACACGTCATTGTAGTTGTGTATAAAAGTTACAAATATATTTTAAAAACACTATTGATGTATTTATAGGTTTGTTGCTATACTATACAGTGGTAAAATATATACAGTATTATGATCTATGTATTGTAATCTATAAAATGTCACTTGACTCTATTCTATGTGAAGGTAAATATGTAATTTATTATATATTATTATCCCTAATATAAGGAATCAAATTTCTAATTATTATGAAATTATAGTGAATGAAGTTTGTACATAGAAATAAAGAATTATTAAATAAATAATGTTCTTTTGTCCCCATATAACCCATCAGAGCCGGCCCGCGGCATAGGTGGTATAGCTGAATGCTGGGTCTCTTTTTATCCAGAGGGGAGCCCCGATTGAGGGAAGACAAAAAAATCTAAATTTATAACTTTTACTATTTTTTACTAATATTATTGTAATACTATTATTTCAAAACATAACAAAAAGCCCACAACATCATCAGTACATAGTGTATTAAATAGGCTGTATTTTCTGGGTGGCCCGCAGCATCACCCCCCATCATTTTGAGCTACACAGTTTTTCTTGAGTGTGATCTGCATCGCTTAATGTCAAAACATGAAGCTCTGTAGTTTCTGTGTGAGTGTATGAACACAATGGTTGGTGGTGGAATGGGCTGCGATGCGAGAGGCACTGGCTGATCTCTTTCCTATGGCACCAGATTGGTCAGGACCGGCTCTGTAACCCATGCTGCCATTAGATGCTGAGTGTGTTCCATATGAAGCTGAATACAGTAGACTGTATGTAGTGAACTCTGAGTAGTTTAGTGATCACAGTCCATGTAGTTTCCAGGATCACACTGAATGCAGTGCAGTGCTGTAAGCTGACTGTGTCAATGTGTGTCTGTGCTGCTTGTTGCTGCTGTCAACCTTCAGATGAGCCGGTAGTGAAGCCCGTGGTGAGCGTGTACCCAGCAGCATCCAGAGCCCACCTGGAGGGGAAGAGCTCCCTGCTGTGTCTGGCCTCAGCCATGTTTCCTCCTCTGGTCCAGTTCTCCTGGAAAAGACGAAAGGACAACGGTCTTCTGGAGGAGCTGCCCCCTGCTGAGGGAGAGCAGCTGGAGCTCAGAGAGTCGGGACGCACCGCCGGCATCTTGCTGATCCGTCAGCCAGAGAACAGCACGTATAAATACCGCTGCTCCGTCCACCACGAGGGGGGCACAGTGGAGGCCCCAGCAGAACAAGGTAATGAAGGCTCGCTGACTGTGTTCAGCAGTGATTCAGCTTCATGTGGAGACGCTGTCAAAGAGAGCAGAGGAGCAGAGGACTGACATTTCTCACTGCAACTCCAAACATGTCACTCCTTTTGTGTTTTAGAGGTTCCAGCTCCAGCAGCCTCCTGTCCTCCAGAGAGAGAGCCAGCACACCTGCCAGCTCTGCAGCAAGCTGACTGTAAGATCACCTGCTGCCTCTCCTTCAACCACCATGTTTCCTTCAGCACTTCACCTTTTATTTCCAATGCTATCATTTAAAGTGTCTGTGTGTCTGTCTGTGTGTGTCAGTGTCCTTCCAGTCTCAGTGCAAGGTGAAGCTGCTCTGTGTGCTGTACACAGTGCTGATAGTGAAGAGTCTGGTGTACTGCTGTGGACTCTCTCTGCTGATGATCCTCAGAAACAAGGGACCGTCCACCAACTGCACACATGCTGACTGACTGGCCTTTTCTCACCATCAAATCTCATCAATTCATCTCATTCATCACTTTGATCACTATTCACATATATCAATGATGACGTTGAGGCGACCCCTGCTGTCGCCTATATAGCAGGGTTCCTGTTAACCTGCCATTAGGGCCTTCTGGGAACACCTGGGCCCAGTGTTCCCAGCCTATAAAGCCTAGGCTCATGACTCATTCTCTCTCTCTCTTTCCCCGCAGACACCATCGCTGGGCATGTGGCGGCCTTAGGTTCTCCTCGGTTAATCTTTTACTTGTTTTATACATTTTACAACATGCACACACCATTTATATTCTCAATGCACACCTTACACTACTGATACTACTGATATTCACACTCCATACCTTTTGATCCTTTTGTTCTGCATAATTTACTCTACTTTTGTTAAATAGATTAATTGATTTTATCGTCACCACGGTGTGTCTTCCTATTTGTCATGGCCTTGAGAGCCAGGTTGTGACAAATTGGGGGCTCGTCCGGGATTTGAACCCGGGACCTCTCACACGTTTTAAAATCTTTGTATGCAGGTTAGATACTGTCATCCTAAAAATATAAATACACACACAAACACACACACCCACACACACACACAAACACACACACACACACACACACACACACACACACACACACACACACACACAAACACACGCACACACACACACACACACACACACACACTCATATACTTGCAGTTCCTCTGTATAAATTCTGTGTAATGTTATTTTGATCCGTTTTATTTTCAATTTCTTTTAATTGTGACTTGTATAATAATAGAACATTAAGATGAATCATTAGCTGTCTGGTAGATATTTGATTGTTTACAGTGTTTTTCTGTTCTTGTGTTTCTTTTTAATACATTATACAGAATCAGATTTGTCAAATTCATTCAGTGTAACATTCTCAATAAAGTGTCTGTGTGTTATAAACATACTGTGTTCGTGGATTTCAGTTTGGCTTCATAGCAAATAATCAGAAACAGAATCAACGTCGTCGGCCGTGTTTGTTGACACCTACAAGTGATGTGACTCTGGTTTTTAGTAGCTCTGAATGCACTTTCACACAGCGCCAAGAGAGTGGAATATAATTACAATTCCCATCAGACAACTAAACACCTATAGATCTTTCAGTACCCAATTAAAACAATGGATGATTAATACATGTCAACACTAAACTCTCTTTTTGCTGCTTCTATCTGGATGTCCTGCTTGTCTGTAATGTCGTTTTATATGTATAAATGTCACTACTGTTTCTACTGCTTTAACAACTTTGTGTCCTTTTACAACTTTTAAACTGCATGTCCTGTTTTATGTTTTTGTTCTGATGTATTTTAGGATACCTTCTGTTACACCTTGGCCAGGAACAACAGATGGAAAATAGCCTTTTGACTAATTCTGGCATTGTTTATACCATGTGTATTTATTAATTAGCTCTGTCCCTTCACACATGAACTAAACTAAAGAACAAGGAAGACATGAATATAAGCATACTGCTAAACAATGACAACAAAGCTGAACAAAGAGCAAATATATACACACAGCTCTTCTATATGAGTCAGTAGGTGTGGGTGTCCCACCAGGTTCAGTGCTGACCCCCTTTTATAACTGTGTCAGTGTGGATGTAAACCTCTACACCAGCGCTGTCAAACTCAATTTCATCCCGGTTCACATCAGCATTATGGTTGCCCTCAAAGGGCCGGTTGTAACTGTAAGACTATATAAATATATCTACTCTTTATCATATTACATAATTGCCTCTGCATTCGATTATTATTGGTTTTAGTAATAACTTAATTAATAACTAGCTCTGAAAGCAGAAGTCTAGGAACTATTATTGCAAGCAGACATTCAAGTGTACAACTATTGTACAATTTATTTAAAAAATGAGTTCAGTAACAAAAACACATGATTGTGCATCGATATATATGCATGTACGTAGACAGAAAAATACTGAATGTGGGCACACACACACACTCACATTTCTACGTGTTATTATAACATAGATCCCATTAATTTATGAGATTAAGAAACCCTCATCATTACTCATCCATCAAAGATCAAAATTTTCACATGAATGATAAAGTTATTTTTTTTTGGTCACAGTTGAGAGCGGCAGAACGATGGTACAACAATGTGACGGAGTAGCCGTCACTGACGGTGGGCAGCGCACACACACATACCCCCAGGCCACACACACCAACATTTCTCCACTCTCTTCCTGATTCACTAAGGAGTTAAAACACCTTGCGACATATCCCTCTCCCCTAAACTGTTTTTCAGTAGTGAGACCAAGGGTGCACACTTGATTGTTCAGCTGTTTCCTGTACGCATATATTCACACAAACATTATTCTTGGACATTTTGGCGACCACATCACTCTGCTAGAGTGCCGCTGCTGGAAATGGCTGATACTGAGACGCTTCAGTGTGCAGGTAACAAACTCGAGATGCATTGTGGGACATGTAGTTTATGGACACCGTACTTCTGTAATGCAGCATAGAATTGTATGATAAGCAAATGATATTCTTTGCAAGCTCTCGCGGGCCATATAAAATGCTGGATTCGGCCCGTGGGCCTTGAGTTTGACACGTGCTCTACGCTGATGACACTGTTGTTAACACACATGAACAAACAGCAAAGCTGCTTTGAAGCTACAACTGCTATAAAATGATGACACATCGGCTCCATAAGTCGGGATGAAGGCTGAATGTTAAATTTAACTTTGGACTAGTTTTATTTTCTAGTTGAGACAAACCTTAAATCATTTCATTGGACATATTTGATGTGGATTTTATTGAAAATGAAAGAAACTTGCTGCACTGTAACAAACAGAACAACTGACTTAATATTGAGCATGTTGTTAATATGCATCAATAATAATTCACTGCAAATAATGACATGACAACATAGCTTCTGATTTTAAATGGTTTATATTTCACAGTTCTTTGTGCTGTGAAAATGCTCTCAGGAACTATCTAAAGCTCCTGATTTAGTTCCTGAGTTCAGCTCCTGGAGCTCCTCACTTCTACGACTATTTGATCAAAAAGCATTTAGAGCTGCTGAACCTGAACAATAATCTATTTGCACGACCACGGTCCTCCAACCAGATGGTTTAAGGGACCAAGCAGACGTTAACCGTTGATGGACGGCCCGGTGGAAAAAAGGCTTCCAGACAACAAGAGGAAAGACAAAGAGCTGCAGAGAGGAAGAGGAGTTGATGAGTGTGTACAGCAGCAGATATGAATCTGTTCTCAGTGGTTATTAGGACTCGTAAAAAAACTGTTGACAGAGAATCAACACTTCCTTTCCTGCAGCAGACAGGCTGTGTGGGTTTCCGCTCTGCAGTCTTTCTCACATTAATAACACAACGACAGTTACAACCATCCACTCTGGTTAAACAATCATTCCAGGAACTACAGCTTGATTTCAGCGCTCAGTACTCTCAGTCTCAGCTTTGGGCCCTGTCTACACCTATACAGATGTTTCTAAAAACTGATCCTCTCCGTTTAAGACAATCTGTCCACATGACCTTCGTGTTACTAAATATCTCCGTCCACACTGGAACGCAAAAACGACTCCAAATGCTCCACAAAGTCACCACCAGTGAGATCACAAGTTAAGGGTCAAAGGATTTAGTTAGCACCCTTCTCTCTCCCTTTCCTTCAGCTTCATTACAGTCAGTGTGATAACAGTCATTGTTGGTGGGGGAGATTCCTGTCATCACTCTGCTGTCATCAACTGTCTCTTTACATGATAAATGAGGAAAGGAGTCATACTCTAAGGATTTATCTAACATTGAGTCTGTTGAGATGTCTCAAGAGTCAACTACCAACTTCCTGTGATTGATTGTTGATGAGAGCTCGAGTTGGAGAGAACAGATTGACTGGGTTAGTAGAAAGATAAATAAATCTATTGGTATAATAAGAAGGGTTAGTCCTCTTGTCACCACAAACTGTCTCCTTACTCTTTATCACAGTCTAATTTATTCCTCCAAAAATGTTTTGTGAGGATTACAACTCGATCAGAGTCACACATCTCCTCTGCTCCTCTATTTCACAAACTCCACATTCTTATTATTTATCACATCAATATTTCTCACATAAGTGTTTTTATTTATAAGATACTTTCTGGTGGGAATATTCCTGAGCAGTTGTTTCAGAGCAAATTCTCAGGTCCATTCTTACTCAACCCGTCAGTCTCTAGATCTTCATCCTCCTAAACTCCTCACTAGTAGAGGTCAGTTTTTGATAAGATTTAGAGGAACCACATTATGAAGTAGCTTTTCACATCTATCATAAAACTGTTCATCTATTAAATGTTTCAAAAGATGCTTAAAGGGTCATTTAATTACTGTTTTGTAATTGCTTTTCTTCATGTTGTCCATGTATCACCACACTCATAGTGTGATGTTTGATTTCTATTGTCCAGAAGTCAATGTGGATGTTTAAACCAATATCTCCCTCACAAACACAAACCATACACTTACACACATCACGCACATTTCTTGTCTTTTTTTTATATGTTTATTGTTATTGTTGTTATTATATATATATCATGTTCTAATTGTTTGTCATCACTATTATGTAGTCATATATTAACCTTGTCTCTGGGTGAAGTCTTCAGATAAACCCAGTGGGTTTTCTGCCTCTTCCTTCACTGTATATTATTTATTTATTTATTTGTTATGTTTGTGTTGTCTTCATTTGTGCAAAATAAATAAACAATAAACAATAAGGGAGGTCATTCAGGTTTATGTCCATCTCCCTTCTGAGTGCTCCAAACCTCTCCTTCAATCCCCATTCAGCCTCCACATGTTTAATGTGTTCCTGCTTTGGCCTCTTGTGACTGGAACATGTTTCAGATGTAAAGTAGTAATTAGTCCGAGCAGTGCTAACAAAACTTTAAAAATAAGCCAATAGTCCGCCGCTCATTACACAAAGCAGCAATGGGCGCCAAATGAGGAGAGGACACCATCGTTTCTCAAACGCTCCGTTTTACACGTCCACACAGATACGAAGTAACCGCAGTTTTTAAAAATTAAATTTAAAACAATCTGTCCACATGACCTTCATTTTACTAAATATATCCATCCACACTGGAACGTAAATACGACTCCAAATGTTCTCCAGAAAGTCACCACTAGTGAGATCACAAGTTAAGGGTCAAGGGATTTAGACATGAAAACAAGTATGTTTATAATACACAGACACTTTATTGAGAATGTTACACTGAATAAATTTGACAAATCTGACTCTGTATAATGTATTAAAAAGAAACACAAGAACAGAAAAATACTGTAAACAATCAAATATCTACCAGACAGCTAATGATTCATCTTAATGTTCTATTATTATACAAGTCACAATTAATAAACAGCATCAAAATAACACCACACAGAATTTACACCGAGTAACTGCAAATATATGTGTGTGTGTGTTTGTGTGTGTGTGTGTGTGTGTGTGTGTATGTATTTATATTTTTAGGATGACAGTATCTAACCTGCATGTAAAGATTTTAAAACATGCGAGAGGTCCCGGGTTCAAATCCCGGACGAGCCCCCAACTTATCACAACCTGGCTCTCAAGACCATGACAAATAGGAAGACACACCGTGGTAACGATAAAATCAATTAATCTATTTAACAAAAGTAGAGTAAATTATGCAGAACAAAAGGATCAAAAGGTATGGAGTGTGAATATCAGTAGTATCAGTAGTGTAAGGTGTGCATTGAGAATATAAATGGTGTGTGCATGTTGTAAAATGTATAAAACAAGCAAAAGATTAACCAAGGAGAACCTAAGGCCGCCACATGCCCAGCGATGGTGTCTGCGGGGAAAGAGAGAGAGAGAATGAGTCATGAGCCTAGGCTTTATAGGCTGGGAACACTGGGCCCAGGTGTTCCCAGAAGGCCCTAATGGCAGGTTAACAGGAACCCTACTATATAGACGACAGCAGGGGTCGCCACAACGTCATCATTGATATTTGTGAATAGTGATCAAAGTGATGAATGAGATGAATTGATGAGATTTGATGGTGAGAAAAGGCCAGTCAGTCAGCATGTGTGCAGTTGGTGGACGGTCCCTTGTTTCTGAGGATCATCAGCAGAGAGAGTCCACAGCAGTACACCAGACTCTTCACTATCAGCACTGTGTACAGCACACAGAGCAGCTTCACCTTGCACTGAGACTGGAAGGACACTGACACACACAGACAGACACACAGACACTTTAAATGATAGCATTGAAAATAAAAGGTGAAGTGCTGAAGGAAACATGGTGGTTGAAGGAGAGGCAGCAGGTGATCTTACAGTCAGCTTGCTGCAGAGCTGGCAGGTGTGCTGGCTCTCTCTCTGGAGGACAGGAGGCTGCTGGAGCTGGAACCTCTGAAACACAAAAGGAGTGACATGTTTGGAGTTGCAGTGAGAAATGTCAGTCCTCTGCTCCTCTGCTCTCTTTGACAGCGTCTCCACATGAAGCTGAATCACTGCTGAACACAGTCAGCGAGCCTTCATTACCTTGTTCTGCTGGGGCCTCCACTGTGCCCCCCTCGTGGTGGACGGAGCAGCGGTATTTATACGTGCTGTTCTCTGGCTGACGGATCAGCAAGATGCCGGCGGTGCGTCCCGGCTCTCTGAGCTCCAGCTGCTCTCCCTCAGCAGGGGGCAGCTCCTCCAGAGGACCGTTGTCCTTTCGTCTTTTCCAGGAGAACTGGACCAGAGGAGGAAACATGGCTGAGGCCAGACACAGCAGGGAGCTCTTCCCCTCCAGGTGGGCTCTGGATGCTGCTGGGTACACGCTCACCACGGGCTTCACTACCGGCTCATCTGAAGGTTGACAGCAGCAACAAGCAGCACAGACACACATTGACACAGTCAGCTTACAGCACTGCACTGCATTCAGTGTGATCCTGGAAACTACATGGACTGTGATCACTAATCTACTCAGAGTTCACTACATACAGTCTACTGTATTCAGCTTCATATGGAACACACTCAGCATCTAATGGCAGCATGGGTTACAGAGCCGGTCCTGACCAATCTGGTGCCATAGGAAAGAGATCAGCCGGTGCCTCTCGCATCGCAGCCCATTCCACCACCAACCATTGTGTTCATACACTCACACAGAAACTACAGAGCTTCATGTTTTGACATTAAGCGATGCAGATCACACTCAAGAAAAACTGTCTAGCTCAAAATGATGGGGGGTGATGCTGCGGGCCACCCAGAAAATACAGCCTATTTAATACACTATGTACTGATGATGTTATGGGCTTTTTGTTATGTTTTGAAATAATAGTATTAAAATAATATTAGTAAAAAATAGTAAAAGTTATAAATTCTGATTTTTTTGTCTTCCCTCAATCGGGGCTCCCCTCTGGATAAAAGGAGACCCAGCATTCAGCTATACCACCTATGCCGCGGGCCGGCTCTGATGGGTTATATGGGGACAAAAGAACATTATCTATTTAATAATTCTTTATTTCTATGTACAAACTTCATTCACTATAATTTCACAATATTTTTAAATTTGATTCCTTATATTAGGGATAATATACATATAATAAATTACATATTTACCTTCACATAGAATAGAGTCAAGTGACATTTTATAGATTACAGTACATAGATCATAATACTGTATATATTTTACCACTGTATAGTATAGCAACAAACCTATAAATACATCAATAATGTTTTTTAAATATATTTTAAACTTTTATTCACAACTACAATGTCGTGTTAAGATATATGACATGTGAATACAAAATGCTATTTAAAATAAGATAAAACCTTATTGATCCCCCTGGGGAAATTTAAATATAATATAATAACTTAATACACATATTATAATAAATTACTTATTACTACCACCATATACATCACTGTAATGGTTTAAGAAATAAATCAGTACATCAATAATTTAATTACTTTCTTCATAACAAATTTAACTGAACTTTTAAAATAAATTATAGATTCACTTTCAAGTGAAATAGAGTTGTAATTTTTAAGATTATAATACGTATAAGTTTAGTATAAATTAGTATAAAATAGTATAAATAGTAAATACATGCAGTATAATTGTCATAGTATATATATATTATGAAATTGACATATAATATAATATAATATAATATAACAGGATTTGATGATATTAAAAGAAAGAATTATGAAAACAATTTTCCTTTCATTTCTCATTAACTTAATACACATATTATAATAAATTAAACATTTATCTTCACATAAAACACAATTATAAATTTAACTGTTATAATATAGACCATATAACATATTTACCATCATATTCTTTATTTCAATTTATAAAGACGCAAAAATACGATAACAGTTTTATTTTTTATACAAACTACAATGATATTTTAGTAAGTAACATAATATAATATAAGATAATATAATATAATATAATATAATATAATATAATTTGATATAATATAATACATTGTATTTACCACCACTTACTTTTTACTACGAGGTATATTTTGCCATTTAAAAATGATTTATTAATTTATTCAACATATTTAAAGTTATTTGTTTTTCAAGATACATTTCCTGACACATATTAAATAGTGTGTAATATCATACACACATATACATATTTTCCTTCACATGAAATAGAGTCAAGTGTCATTTTAAAGATTACAATATATAAAACATGTAAAATATTTAAGACTGTATAGTTTACTCTAATTGCTAAACAAAACTATAAATGCATCAATATTTTTTTTTGTTTAACTTTTATACACAACTACAATGATGTGTTAAGATATGTGACATGTGAATAAAAACTGCTATTTAAAATAAGATAAAACCTTATTGATCCCCCTGGTGAATTTAATATAATATAATATAATATAATATAATATGATATAATATGATATAATATTATATCATATTATATCATATTATATAATATAATATAATATAATAGGAGATGAGAGTTTTTTGTTCCTTTCACGTTAACTTAATACACATTTTATAATAAATTATATACCACCACATACATCACTGTAATTCCTAAAGAAATAAATCAGTACATCAATTATTGAATTATTACTTTTTACTTACTATTTTCATAACAATGTTAACTTAACTTTTTAAATACATTTTTTATTTCCCCTCCAAGTTAAACTGAGTGGTAATTTAAAAAATTTCAATTTGATTACATTTATATTTATATGTCTTATTATCTAATAACTTATTGATCCCCATGGGGAAATTGACATGTAATATAATATAATATAATATAATATAATATTAGTTATTCGTATTAACTCTAATAGAGAAAAACAATTTTCCATTCCTTACCCAAATACAGATATTATAATTAATTAAACATTTATCTTCATATAAATTACAATTGTAAATTTAACTATTATAATATATATATAACATATAAAATATTTACCATCATATACTTTACTCTAATTACTAAAGAAGCACAAATACATCAATAGTTTTTAATGTTTTTCATAACAATTTTAGCTTTTATACACGACTACCGTCATACGTTAGATCAAATGTTAAACAGTAATAAGATTTAATATCATATAATATCATATAATATAATATACAGTAATATAATATAATATAATATAATATAATATAATACATAGTATTTACCACCATTTACTTTGTACTACATGAGGTATATTTTGACATTTAAAAATGATTTATTAATTTTCTATACAACATATTTAAAGTTATTTGCTTTTTATATTTCAACCTTTTTCTCTATAAATCAGTTTAATCTGCAGAAATAAAGAATAACTTGAGTTGTTCAGTGAGATTTAAACATCGTTTCAGCAATTATGAACCTTTTTAATGTAACAACAGCTGCATGGCTGCAAGAACTCACTACTAATGATGAAAAAACTAACTCATTAAAACACATTTTCAACTTGTTCAATAAAACAACTGAAGGAAGATGAATGTTTGTTCTTACCTGTTACATAAAGTTTAGTTCCAGAGCCAAAGATCCAGACGTATCGTCCTCCTCCCACAGTGAAACAGAGTAATACAAAAACCTGTCTGCTGTTGAGCGTGTCAGCTGAGGTGAACGAGTCCAAATGATGAAGCAGAATGATATTTCAGCTCCATGATGTGTTCCTCTAATGTTCATATTAACATGACTGTCTCTTCTTTTATTGTCTTTTTAGACACACTAGCAGAGTGTCTCCGTGGATCGTTGGTTCACACGTTCATGTTCCTCAGAGGATGAATCCTACTGACTTTGGTCAGGTTTTATCCAGCACCATCATCAGGTCACATTTGAAATTGTCCATTACTTTGATTTATGACGTCTGTGCATCAAATGACAGGACGCTTGGTGACACAGCCAGTGTGTGTTGAACTGTAGTCTTGTTTTCATTTGGAGCACAAAGAGTTGGTCTGGAAGGCTTTTATTGTGAAGGAGACACAGGAAGTGTTTGCATTAAGAGCAGATCAGCATTGTGAGGAGGAATGGACTTTATTCCTGCAGCAGGTCAAAGCAGAGGATTTGAATCTTCATCATAATGATGAAGCTTGTTGTTGTCTTCATCATTTTGATCATTTTGTTTTAATGTATGTTTTTAATCAGACGCTGCTTTTCAAAAAGGACTTGTTGATGTTTTGATCCCATTTTCTTTTTTTAACAATGTCTTTATTGTTTTTTTTGTTATGCAATATATTCACTACAGGATTTACTTTAACAAACATAACATCCCCCACACACCCACCCACCCGTTCTCTCTTTACTGTTCTCTTTCTCACAGGGCCAAAATCAATACACAGCTTCACAGTATCAATCATACAGTTAAACAGTTAAATGGCACCTTTAACAAAATGAAGATACACATAAACAGAAAGTAAATATGTAGAAAATAAATAATAAATAAAATAAAAAGATTTTCAAAAACAAGAGTTCATTCCCTTCTGAGGGTCGACCACTATTGTGAATTTGTACGTATCCTATCTTAATTATTCCTCCTGTAGAAGCTCTCCAATATCACTACTTTTATGAAATCAGTAAATGATTTCCATATTTCCTCGTAAACACACAGTTTGTTTTTCAAGGTATATGTTATCCTCTCCATTGACATACAGTGTGTATATTTTTAATCCAAGCGTCCAATGTAGGTGCGTCGGATTTCTTCCAGTTAAAAGCAATCATTCGTTTTGCCTGCAATATAGCTAAATCAATACATTTACATTCTCTGGTTCTCAGATTGAGATCTGATGGGTACAGATGTAGCAATATCATTTGGAGGTCTAGTGGAATGTTTACAGACACAATGATCCTGATTTTATTGATCACCTCCCTCCAGAATTTCTTCATTTTGTCACACTCCCAAATGCAATGTATAAGTGTTCCTTGAGCCTCATTACATTTAAAGCAAGAGTCAGGTATATTACTGTTCTATCTATTCAGTTTGACAGGGGTTATATAAGTCTGCATCAACCAGTTGTATTGAAGTAGCTTCAAATTAGTGTTGGCTGTTTGTGTCTGAGCCTCCTTGAAGACTGTGTTCCAATTATTATCTGAGACGTCCTCCTTTAAATCCACCTCCATGCGTCAAGTTTGGATATTGAGGTCTCCTTGGAGCCAGATGCAAGCCAGATGTATATTAATGAACTTAAAACATTACTATTGCAGTTTTTGGTAATAATTTCTTCTAAGGATGAAAGTGCAGGAATTACTAATGACTGGTTCTGCATAGAGGAGATACAACTTCTCCATTGCACATATTTAAAGAAATGCTTCTTTGGGATGTTATGTACTAGAGAGAGTTCCTCAAAGGTCATTAGAACCTCTTCTTTATAAAGGTCAGGTATTTTACTTAGCCCTTTCTTTGCCCATAACTGGAATCCAGCATCCAGCTTGCCTGGTTTGAAGGAAACATTCCCCAAATGGGACTATATTGTGACAAGGAGTTAGCTGTATTCATATATGTCTTTACCTCGTACCAGACATTAATCATATTAAGCACTATGGGGCGGGTAGTTTGAGCTCTTAGATGTTTTGGAGTGGCTGAGTACAGATACAGATTTAATGGTATCTGAACGGCACACACCTCTATATCCACCCATGATGGAGTCTCTGCAATAGAGAAATAGAACATTATAGTTCTCAGCTGTGCAGCCAGATAATACCAATAAAGATGGGGCACTTCAACCCCCCTGTGTCAAATGGAAGATACAACAGAGACAAGCGAACTCTAGGACACTTCTTATTGCAAATACATTTTGTAATGAGAGACGTAATTCTCACAAACATTCCTTCCGGTGGTGCCAAAGGGATATGTTGAAATCCATTTGTGAATTTAGGTAATATGCTCATCTTTAATATGTTTATTCTCCCTGTCAGAGAAATAGGCAGAGGCTTCCATCTTTCTATACATTTGAATGTTGAATCCATTATAAGGTCGTAATTTATTAAGGCTATATTTTCTTGAGGTACTATTTTGATGCCCAAATAAGTAAGACTGGTTGAAAACTTCAAAATAGATATATGTCGGTCAGGATCTTGTCTCTCATTTTCATTAAGCAACATAAGTGAGGACTGATCCCATTTATTAGTCTGATGTCTTTAAATGATTTCATCCTTGTGCCTCTGTGCCACTAGTTTGTCCTCACTGTGTGGAACAACAATAAACCTGCTGCAATATCTGATAGAAATATGAATGAATATCAAATCTAATGAATCCCTCAGTTCAGTGTGTGTGTGACTGTGGCTGAGATGGAGGTGAAATATGTGAACCTGGGCTGTGGTTTACTGCTCTCTTCCTGTCACAACCACTGTTTGACATCTGTTCCTCTGATGGTTTTTGTACAGGCTGCAGGCATCATTTATCACTGTGGAGAGCTCTACAGGAGCAGTAGTAGGAGGCTGAATGACTGAGTTTAACCTTCTGGATCTCCAACTCACAGCCGTTCTGTTTATTCACAGCTGAGAAATCATCTTTCTGAGGATGATTGTAATCTGAATCTATTGTACCATCTGTCTTATCAATATCAAGAATCAATGTGAATGTTTCTGTGTCTCCCTTCTGGTACCAGTATACATAATTACCGCTACACTGGTTAGTTCCTCGACAGCTGAAGGAAACTTTCCCACCAACTCTCCTGGTCAATGTTAAATCCTCCTGAATCAGCTCTGCTGCCATGGCAACCAGCGCTGTAGAGAGACAGACAGGTAGATGAAGGTGAGTGTGACAGTGTTTGTTACAGGTGGACTTTGTTGGCTCCTGATTGGCTGGAAACACTCACCTGAACACAGACAGCACAGAGCAGCAGCTGGGAGGAAAAGCATTGTGTGCAGTGGTGTTTCCTCTGGTGAACCTGGGGAGAAGTGGCGCTCTGATGCAGCTGAGGCCAAACAAGGACGAGCTGTGAGATCAGACGAGGGCCACGTGGTTCCTGAAGGCTCCTCACACCTCCCATCAGCCCCTGCGGTGGACAGATAACGCTGCTGTCTGACAACTGCAGACATGTTGACTCGTCCTAGAAGGAAAAGCAAAGTTACTACTAACGTACTAAAAATAAAGATTAGAACAGTTACAGGAGTTTATTGTGGAATAGTTTAGAAAGGAAACATATTTTATTTTGTTTCTTTCTTTCATTTTCAGTGTTTAAGAGTAATAAGCTAAAGACACTCGCCTATAAACCTGCTTTGGTTTGTCTGTATTCTAAAGTACTGAATCATTGTTTTATTTTTTATTAGGGCTGTCAATCAATTAAAATATTTAATCACGATTAATCACACATTTTTTATCTGTTCTAAATGAACCTTAAAGGGAGATTAGACGAGTATTTAATCCTCTTATCAACATGGGAGTGGACAAATATGCTGCTTTATGTAAATATATGAATATATTTATTTTTGGAAATCAATTAACAAAACAATGACAGATATTGTCCAGAAACCCTCACAGGTACTTATGTGTAATGTATATGTAGAATATGTACTTACCAATGTATGTAAATAAATAAATAAATAAATATAAAAAAATAAATAAACAGATAAATAATTAACTATAAAAATAAAAATTGAATGGAAAAATGAATAAATAAATAAACATCATAAATAGAACATCAAAAATAAATATAAAAATAAGAATGGAAAATAAAAAATAGTTAAAAAAGTGAAAATAGATAAAAAATGGAATAGATCAAAAATAAATAAATAGATAGATAAATAAATAAATATAAAAAATGGAAATCAATGAACAACACAAAACAATGACAGATATTGTCCAGAAACTCTCACAGGTACTGCATTTAGTTTGGGTATAATCTGAACTTATTAACTGAAGCTATTTTGTGAAATGAATAAAATCTACCATCTCCCCTATTATTATGATTATTATTATTATTATCATCATTATTATTATTATTAATATTTTTATTATTAGTATTATTATTGTTATTAGTAGTATTAGTATTAGTAGTAGTAGTAGTAGTAGTATATAAAGTATAGTTTTCTTCATTCAAAATAATTATTTTTGCTTATTTAATGTTTTCTGAGTTATTTTTTAATTTGTGTTCTATAACTCTGAACAGTTTGAAGACAGACAACATCTTGCAGCTTCATCAGCAGACTAACATGTGACATCATCCACATGATGCTGATGATGCTGATGATGGTCGCCATGAGAACCACAGTGACATCTCGTGGATAAAAACACACACAGCAGCCTAAAACCTTTTGTCTGTTCCTCAAAGAACTTTTATCTTGTGACACAAGTTTCTTTTTTTTATCTCCTTCTGTTCAGTGATCTCATTTGTGTTCAGATTCATGCATTTCATTTTCTCCTTTTGTACGTTTTCATGCTAACATGTCGAGAAGGAGGTTAAATAACGCTCCAAACTTACACTACATCTTGGCGAGGAAAAACTGTCATGGCCATTTTCAAAGGGGTCCCTTGACCTCTGACCTCCAGATGTGTGAATGTGTGAGGGATTTTGTCCAAAAAAATATAAAAAGTCTAAAAAATGTTCGAAAAAAAGGTCCAAAAACTGTCCAAAGAAAAGTCTGAAAAACGTCTGAAGAAAAAGTCTGAAAAAAATGTCTTAAAAAAAGTCTCTGAAAAAAAAAAAGTGTAAACAATGTCTGAAAAAGGTAAATGTAAATCTCACAATCTATTGGTGCATGTAGATAGGCAGTTTGGACATCCATCTGATGTCAAACCAGGTTTTCCTGTGCAGCTTTTTGCATCAACACTCTGATACTGGTCAGGTTAGCAGTAGGAGAAAATGTCTCCTCATAGTCCACACCGATCTTTTGGCTGTATCCTCTGGCTACATATCGTGCCTTGTGTTTGTCAGATCCATCAACATTGTTCTTGATTGCATACACCCATCTACCCCCCACTGCTTTCTTACCCTCAGGCAAGTTGGTTAAGGTAAATGTGTCCTTTTCTCTCAGCGATTGAATTTCATCGTCCATCGCATCAAGCCACTCCTTTGAGTTAGATGAAGTTACACATTACACAAATGACACATATTCACTTAAATAACCTGGCTTCTTCCTCTCTCTAGAAGGCTATCTTGTAGACTCATGGTTAGTCTCACTTATCTGTGTTGGGCTGCTCACCTCAGGCACAATTACTGGAACCTGGCCCCGTCCTGGACTCACATCAGTGTTCAGCCCGGTCTGGTTAGCTCTGTTCTGCGCCTCAAAATCATCCTCATCAGGTGTCATCTCAGTCTGTGTCTGTCGCTCTGCAACTGTTTTGGTCACAAACTTCACCAGTCTGTGCTTTTGCACTTTCCCACTGTCAGGACAGTAGACCAAGTAGGCCGGGCTATTCTCGTCGTAACCGACAAAGATTCCCTTCTCACACCTTGAGTCTAGCTTTCTCTTGTCCTGTTTATAGGCATAACACACTGACCCAAACGTTTGCATCCTGGAAATGTTAGGCCGTCTGCCTGTCAGCATTAAGTAAGGTGTCTGTTTTGTGTTGTTAAAGCATCTGTTCCTCACTACAGCTGCTGTCTGCACTGCATAGCTCCATAACTCCTTTGACAACTCGCTCTCTATTAGCATACACCTAGCCACGTCAAACAGGGTGCGCCAACTTCGCTCAGCAGTACCATTCTGGTGTGGCGAGTACGGTGCTGAAGTCTCATGTCTGATCCCATTTCTGCTGAGTAGTGCCTGGTGATTCCTTCCTGTGAATTCTGCACCATGGTCAGACCTGATGAATCTTTCTATGGGGTAGTATCAGCAAGAAACTTCTCTGTTGCTTGCACTGTGTCACTCTTCTGGTTTAGAAAATACACAACTACTGCACTGGAATAGTCATCAGTGAATGATAACGTGAACCTATACCCGTCTCTGGACTCTGGGTCTATTGGTCCTGCTAGATCTGTGTGTACCAACTCTAGAGCTGCTTTGGCTCGTACATCAGGCTCCCTGTTCCTAGTTTGGATAAACTTTCCCTGTGAGCACACTTCACATTGTACATCAGGTTTGTCTGTTTTACCCTTAATTGTCATACCATTAACAACATTCTGTAATCTCTGAATATCATCATCATTACAGTTGTTAAAGTCACTGAGGACAATAACTAAGGAGTCCAGAGGTCTGGACTACGAAGCAGGATTTGTGGTTATCGAGGTAACTTCAGGGTTTTCCGTCCTACGAAGGTGGATCACTTCTTACCAGGTAGATCACCATGGTAACTGATGCTGAAGGAGCAGGTTATGTTCCAGATCAGAGATCAACTCGTATAAAAGCACCTCCTGCTGACCAATCAGAGCTCAGTGTGGTGATTGTATGATAATATCACACACACATGAAGAAGTTTAAATCATAATCCAGACTAAAAACAACACAGTTTAACCTGACAGATGCAGGAAGGACAGCTGGATTCATGCTGTGGGTGTTTACCGCTTTGATTTCTATTTCTTAACTTCCTCTTGAGTCTGTTTCAGACCTCCAGAGAGGACACAGCTGAGAGAAGGTTAAATAATGATAGACGACACATGTTACACAGAGTAAAAAGATGAGTAATCCATTCATCTATTATTCTCTTAAACACTTTTTATATCTAGACGAGTATATCTGACTTCTGAGTGTTCCGTTAAATTAATAAATCTGTTAGTTTATTCACACATCTGGAGTTTTTTCTTTCACCAGCTGTTCTTCCTGCATTTAGCAGCTTCAACTGAGTTAATGTTAGTCTGGATTAAGAGATTAACTTCTTCATGTCTGTCTCATATAGTTTACTCTTCCTTTGTTAAATGTGTCTCTCTGTCTGTCTGTCTGTCTGTCTGTCTGTCTGTCTCTCTGCCTGTCTGTCTGTCTGTCTGTCTGTCTGTCTGTCTGTCTGTCTGTCTGTCTCTCTGCCTGTCTGTCTCTCTGTCTGTCTGTCTGTCTCTCTGTCTGTCTGTCTCTCTGTCTGTCTGTCTGTCTGTCTGTCTCTCTGTCTGTCTCTCTGTCTGTCTGTCTCTCTCTCTGTCTGTCTGTCTGTCTGTCTGCCTGTGGACTTGTCCATGTCTGTGGACTTGTCCATGTCTGTGGTCTTGTCCATGTCTGTGGTCTTGTCCATGTCTGTGATTGGTCAGATGCTGTAAACACCTCCCCGTTCATGTGAATCACAGCCAGACTGAGAAGCTCTGGGTTGATTTACTGAGTTGATGAGCAGCTTCGTAGGACCGTTTAGTGAGATCTCTGTTGTTAGAGTTAGTGAAGCCAGATAACCAGAAGATACTCTGGAGATGTTGAACTCACTTCGTAGTACAGACCTCTGGTTTGTCTGCTCCACACATACAACTAGAAGTAGTGGTGATATTAGTAATAGTATAATTTACTGTGTTGTATTAGCTGCAGTAGAAATAGTCCCTGAATTACTTTTTAGAAATATGAACAATAATACCAGTGATCCATTTACTGCTGTGTGTTTTTATCCACTAGATGTCACTGTGGTTGTCATGGCGACCATCAGCAGCATCACCTGGATACCCCTGCACTTCCTCCCACTAACCACAGGGTGGAGCTCTTTCTCCATCATGTTTAATGTCAGAGCCAGCAGCAAACACAGAAATCCACCATGTGATCACGTTCAGTTTGAAATGTGTCACACAGCTGAGTTGGAAGAGCTCATTTATTGGTGTGACACCTCTCTGAGACGCTAAACAGACGTGTGATGTCTCACATGTTTGTCTGCTGACATGTTGTCATTCTTCCAGCAGTGTTTCATGGTGACGATGATCAAACTGTGGCGGTGTTGATTCCCCAGATTTCAGCTGATCAGGAAGAAGAGCCAGTTCCCAAACACATAATTGTCATAGCCCGGCTCCTAGGCCATGACAAATACGGGAAAGGACGCAGTGATTGATTCTAAATTAAAGATATTTATTACAAATAACTTAAGGATATACAGAAATAACTACAAATGTGGAGTGTGTCAGTCAGTAACATCAGTAATGTAGATGTGGATGTGTGAGCATGATGAAGTGTGAGGTGTTGTGAGTGGAAACTAAAGAAAAGCCAAACAAAGGCAGCCCGGCAGGTTCTGACAGGGATGAGTCCAGGTGAAGGAAAAGAGACCAGAGCAGCGCTTGATTGGGGCTTTTATGCTCAGGACACGCCAGCATCAGGTGCTCTGCATCAGGCATCCTCTCCTGTGATACCTTCAAGGACACAGGGAAAGAATGAATGGCAAATCTACACTGGCATCTCAGTAGTGAGGCAGGGGCCGTCACACAGTTATTTATTTATGTTTATTTAATTGTTGATATTTATTTATTTATTTATTTATTCATTTATGTATTCCTATATATTTTATTATACATAGGTAAGTACATATACTACATAAACATTACACATAAGTACCAGTAAGAATAAATATATTCATACATTTCCATAAAGCAGCATATTTGTCCACTGCCATGTTGATAAGAGTATTAAATACTTGATAAATCTCCCTTTAAGGTTCATTTAGAACGAATAAAAACGTGATTAAATATTTTAATTGATTGACAGCCCTAATAAAAAAATAAAACAATGATTCAGTACTTTAGAATACAGACAAACCAAAGCAGGTTTATAGGCGAGTGACTTTAGCTTATTACTCTTAAACACTGAAAATGAAAGAAAGAAACAAAATGAAATATGTTTCCTTTCTAAACTATTCCACAATAAACTCCTGTAACTGTTCTAATCTTTATTTTTAGTACGTTAGTAGTAACTTTGCTTTTCCTTCTAGGACGAGTCAACATGTCTGCAGTTGTCAGACAGCAGCGTTATCTGTCCACCGCAGGGGCTGATGGGAGGTGTGAGGAGCCTTCAGGAACCACGTGGCCCTCGTCTGATCTCACAGCTCGTCCTTGTTTGGCCTCAGCTGCATCAGAGCGCCACTTCTCCCCAGGTTCACCAGAGGAAACACCACTGCACACAATGCTTTTCCTCCCAGCTGCTGCTCTGTGCTGTCTGTGTTCAGGTGAGTGTTTCCAGCCAATCAGGAGCCAACAAAGTCCACCTGTAACAAACACTGTCACACTCACCTTCATCTACCTGTCTGTCTCTCTACAGCGCTGGTTGCCATGGCAGCAGAGCTGATTCAGGATGATTTAACATTGACCAGGAGAGTTGGTGGAAAAGTTTCCTTCAGCTGTCGAGGAACTAACCAGTGTGGTGATAATTATGTATACTGGTACCAGAAGGGAGACACAGAAACATTCACATTGATTCTTGATATTGATAAGAGAGATGGTACAATAGATTCAAGTTACAATCATCCTCAGAAAGATGATTTCTCAGCTGTGAATAAACAGAACGGCTGTGAGTTGGAGATCCAGAAGGTTAAACTCAGTCATTCAGCCTCCTACTACTGCGCCTGTTTTGTTCTCCACAGTGATAAATGATGCCTGCAGCCTGTACAAAAACCATCAGAGGAACAGATGTCAAACAGTGGTTGTGACAGGAAGAGAGCAGTAAACCACAGCCCAGGTTCACATATTTCACCTCCATCTCAGCCACAGTCACACACACACTGAACTGAGGGATTCATTAGATTTGATATTCATTCATATTTCTATCAGATATTGCAGCAGGTTTATTGTTGTTCCACACAGTGAGGACAAACTAGTGGCACAGAGGCACAAGGATGAAATCATTTAAAGACATCAGACTAATAAATGGGATCAGTCCTCACTTATGTTGCTTAATGAAAATGAGAGACAAGATCCTGACCGACATATATCTATTTTGAAGTTTTCAACCAGTCTTACTTATTTGGGCATCAAAATAGTACCTCAAGAAAATATAGCCTTAATAAATTACGACCTTATAATGGATTCAACATTCAAATGTATAGAAAGATGGAAGCCTCTGCCTATTTCTCTGACAGGGAGAATAAACATATTAAAGATGAGCATATTACCTAAATTCACAAATGGATTTCAACATATCCCTTTGGCACCACCGGAAGGAATGTTTGTGAGAATTACGTCTCTCATTACAAAATGTATTTGCAATAAGAAGTGTCCTAGAGTTCGCTTGTCTCTGTTGTATCTTCCATTTGACACAGGGGGGTTGAAGTGCCCCATCTTTATTGGTATTATCTGGCTGCACAGCTGAGAACTATAATGTTCTATTTCTCTATTGCAGAGACTCCATCATGGGTGGATATAGAGGTGTGTGCCGTTCAGATACCATTAAATCTGTATCTGTACTCAGCCACTCCAAAACATCTAAGAGCTCAAACTACCCAACCCCATAGTGCTTAATATGATTAATGTCTGGTACGAGGTAAAGACATATATGAATACAGCTAACTCCTTGTCACAATATAGTCCCATTTGGGGAATGTTTCCTTCAAACCAGGCAAGCTGGATGCTGGATTCCAGTTATGGGCAAAGAAAGGGCTAAGTAAAATACCTGACCTTTATAAAGAAGAGGTTCTAATGACCTTTGAGGAACTCTCTCTAGTACATAACATCCCAAAGAAGCATTTCTTTAAATATGTGCAATGGAGAAGTTGTATCTCCTCTATGCAGAACCAGTCATTAGTAATTCCTGCACTTTCATCCTTAGAAGAAATTATTACCAAAAACTGCAATAGTAATGTTTTAAGTTCATTAATATACATCTGGCTTGCATCTGGCTCCAAGGAGACCTCAATATCCAAACTTGACGCATGGAGGTGGATTTAAAGGAGGACGTCTCAGATAATAATTGGAACACAGTCTTCAAGGAGGCTCAGACACAAACAGCCAACACTAATTTGAAGCTACTTCAATACAACTGGTTGATGCAGACTTATATAACCCCTGTCAAACTGAATAGATAGAACAGTAATATACCTGACTCTTGCTTTAAATGTAATGAGGCTCAAGGAACACTTATACATTGCATTTGGGAGTGTGACAAAATGAAGAAATTCTGGAGGGAGGTGATCAATAAAATCAGGATCATTGTGTCTGTAAACATTCCACTAGACCTCCAAATGATATTGCTACATCTGTACCCATCAGATCTCAATCTGAGAACCAGAGAATGTAAATGTATTGATTTAGCTATATTGCAGGCAAAACGAATGATTGCTTTTAACTGGAAGAAATCCGACGCACCTACATTGGACGCTTGGATTAAAAATATACACAATGTATGTCAATGGAGAGGATAACATATACCTTGAAAAACAAACTGTGTGTTTACGAGGAAATATGGAAATCATTTACTGATTTCATAAAAGTAGTGATATTGGAGAGCTTCTACAGGAGGAATAATTAAGATAGGATACGTACAAATTCACAATAGTGGTCGACCCTCAGAAGGGAATGAACTCTTGTTTTTGAAAATCTTTTTATTTTATTTATTATTTATTTTCTACATATTTACTTTCTGTTTATGTGTATCTTCATTTTGTTAAAGGTGCCATTTAACTGTTTAACTGTATGATTGATACTGTGAAGCTGTGTATTGATTTTGGCCCTGTGAGAAAGAGAACAGTAAAGAGAGAACGGGTGGGTGGGTGTGTGGGGGATGTTATGTTTGTTAAAGTAAATCCTGTAGTGAATATATTGCATAACAAAAAAAACAATAAAGACATTGTTAAAAAAAAATGAATGGGATCAAAACATCAACAAGTCCTTTTTGAAAAGCAGCGTCTGATTAAAAACATACATTAAAACAAAATGATCAAAATGATGAAGACAACAACAAGCTTCATCATTATGATGAAGATTCAAATCCTCTGCTTTGACCTGCTGCAGGAATAAAGTCCATTCCTCCTCACAATGCTGATCTGCTCTTAATGCAAACACTTCCTGTGTCTCCTTCACAATAAAAGCCTTCCAGACCAACTCTTTGTGCTCCAAATGAAAACAAGACTACAGTTCAACACACACTGGCTGTGTCACCAAGCGTCCTGTCATTTGATGCACAGACGTCATAAATCAAAGTAATGGACAATTTCAAATGTGACCTGATGATGGTGCTGGATAAAACCTGACCAAAGTCAGTAGGATTCATCCTCTGAGGAACATGAACGTGTGAACCAACGATCCACGGAGACACTCTGCTAGTGTGTCTAAAAAGACAATAAAGAAGAGACAGTCATGTTAATATGAACATTAGAGGAACACATCATGGAGCTGAAATATCATTCTGCTTCATCATTTGGACTCGTTCACCTCAGCTGACACGCTCAACAGCAGACAGGTTTTTGTATTACTCTGTTTCACTGTGGGAGGAGGAGGACTGGGGTACTGGATCTTTGGCTCTGGAACTAAACTTTATGTAACAGGTAAGAACAAACATTCATCTTCCTTCAGTTGTTTTATTGAACAAGTTGAAAATGTGTTTTAATGAGTTAGTTTTTTCATCATTAGTAGTGAGTTCTTGCAGCCATGCAGCTGTTGTTACATTAAAAAGGTTCATAATTGCTGAAACGATGTTTAAATCTCACTGAACAACTCAAGTTATTCTTTATTTCTGCAGAATAAACTGATTTACAGAGAAAAAGGTTGAAATATAAAAAGTAAATAACAATAATAGAAAATTAATAAATCATTTTTAAATGGCAAAATATACCTCATGTAGTACAAAGTAAATGGTGGTAAATACTATGTATTATATTATATTATATTATATTATATTATATTATATTATATTATATGATATTATATTATATTATATTATATTATTGTTTAACATTTGATCTAACGTATGACGGTAGTCGTGTATAAAAGCTAAAATTGTTATGAAAAACATTAAAAACTATTGATGTATTTGTGCTTCTTCAGTAATTAGAGTAAAGTATATGATGGTAAATATTTTATATGTTATATATATATTATAATAGTTAAATTTACAATTGTAATTTATGTGAAGATAAATGTTTAATTAATTATAATATGTGTATTTGGGTAAGGAATGGAAAATTGTTTTCCTCTATTAGAGTTAATACGAATAACTAATATTATATTATATTATATTATATTATATTATATTATATTATATTACTTGTCTATTTCCCCATGGGGATCAATAAGATATTAGATAATAAGACATATAAATATATATGTAATCAAATTGAATTTTTTAAAATTACCACTCAATTTTACTTGGAGGTAAATAAAAAATGTATTTAAAAAGTTAAGTTAACATTGTTATGAAAAAAGTAAGTAAAAAGTAATAATTCAATAATTGATGTACTGATTTATTTATTTCGTAATTTCAGTGATGTATATGGTGATATGCAATTTATTATAATATGTGTATTAAGTTAACGTGAAAGGAATAAAAAACTCTCATCTCCTATTATATTATTTTATATTATATTATATTATATTATATTATTTATTAAAATATCATTGTAGTTTTGTATAAAAATTAAGATTGTTATGAAATATGTTAAAATCTATTGACGTATTTTTGTGTCTTTAGAAATTAGAATAAAGAATATGATGGTAAATATGTTACATGGTCTATATTATAATAGTTACATTTATAATTGTGTTTTATGTAAAGATAAATGTTTAATTTTCTTATAATATGTGTATTAAGTTATTGAGAAATGAAAGGAAAATTGTTTTCATAATTCTTTCTTTTAATATTATCAAATCCTGTTATATTATATTATATTATATTATATGTCAATTTCATAATATATATATACTATGAAAATTATACTACATTTATTTACTATGTATACTATTTTATACTAATTTATACTAAAATTATACGTATTATAATCTTAAAAAGTACAACTCTATTTCACTTGAAAGTGAATCTATAATTTATTTTAAAAGTTCAGTTAAATTTGTTATGAAGAAAGTAATTAAATTATTGATGAACTGATTTATTTCTTAAATCATTACAGTGATGTATATGGTGGTAGTAATAAATAATTTATTATAATATGTGTATTAAGTTATTATATTATATTTAAATTTCCCCAGGGGGATCAATAAGGTTTTATCTTATTTTAAATAGCAGTTTGTATTCACATGTCATATATCTTAACACGACATTGTAGTTGTGTATAAAAGATTAAAAAATTATAAATTATTGATATTTTTATAGTTTTGTTTAGCAATTAGAGTAAAATGTATAGTGGTAAAAATATAATATGTTTTATGTTTTGTAATCTTTAAAATTATACTTTTCTCTATTCTATGTGAAGGTAAATATGTTATTTATTATATGTATATTATCCCTAATATAGGAAATCAAATTTAAAAATACTGTGAAATTATAGTGAATGAAGTTTGTACATAGAAATGAAGAATTATTAAATAAATAATGTTCTTTTGTCCCCATATAACCCATCAGAGCCGGCCCACGGCATAGGTGGTATAGGCTGTATGTTCTGGGTGACCCGCAGCATCACCCCCCATCATTTTGAGCTACACAGTTTCTCTTGAGTGTGATCTGCATCGCTTAATGTCAAAACATGAAGCTCTGTAGTTTCTGTGTGAGTGTATGAACACAATGGTTGGTGGTGGAATGGGCTGCGATGCGAGAGGCACCGGCTGATCTCTTTCCTATGGCACCAAATTGGTCAGGACCGGCTCTGTAACCCATGCTGCCATTAGATGCTGAGTGTGTTCCATATGAAGCTGAATACAGTAGACTGTATGTAGTGAACTCTGAGTAGTTTAGTGATCACAGTCCATGTAGTTTCCAGGATCACACTGAATGCAGTGCAGTGCTGTAAGCTGACTGTGTCAATGTGTGTCTGTGCTGCTTGTTGCTGCTGTCAACCTTCAGATGAGCCGGTAGTGAAGCCCGTGGTGAGCGTGTACCCAGCAGCATCCAGAGCCCACCTGGAGGGGAAGAGCTCCCTGCTGTGTCTGGCCTCAGCCATGTTTCCTCCTCTGGTCCAGTTCTCCTGGAAAAGACGAAAGGACAACGGTCCTCTGGAGGAGCTGCCCCCTGCTGAGGGAGAGCAGCTGGAGCTCAGAGAGCCGGGACGCACCGCCGGCATCTTGCTGATCCGTCAGCCAGAGAACAGCACGTATAAATACCGCTGCTACGTCCACCACGAGGGGGGCACAGTGGAGGCCCCAGCAGAACAAGGTAATGAAGGCTCGCTGACTGTGTTCAGCAGTGATTCAGCTTCATGTGGAGACGCTGTCAAAGAGAGCAGAGGAGCAGAGGACTGACATTTCTCACTGCAACTCCAAACATGTCACTCCTTTTGTGTTTCAGAGGTTCCAGCTCCAGCAGCCTCCTGTCCTCCAGAGAGAGAGCCAGCACACCTGCCAGCTCTGCAGCAAGCTGACTGTAAGATCACCTGCTGCCTCTCCTTCAACCACCATGTTTCCTTCAGCACTTCACCTTTTATTTCCAATGCTATCATTTAAAGTGTCTGTGTGTCTGTCTGTGTGTGTCAGTGTCCTTCCAGTCTCAGTGCAAGGTGAAGCTGCTCTGTGTGCTGTACACAGTGCTGATAGTGAAGAGTCTGGTGTACTGCTGTGGACTCTCTCTGCTGATGATCCTCAGAAACAAGGGACCGTCCACCAACTGCACACATGCTGACTGACTGGCCTTTTCTCACCATCAAATCTCATCAATTCATCTCATTCATCACTTTGATCACTATTCACATATATCAATGATGACGTTGAGGCGACCCCTGCTGTCGCCTATATAGCAGGGTTCCTGTTAACCTGCCATTAGGGCCTTCTGGGAACACCTGGGCCCAGTGTTCCCAGCCTATAAAGCCTAGGCTCATGACTCATTCTCTCTCTCTCTTTCCCCGCAGACACCATCGCTGGGCATGTGGCGGCCTTAGGTTCTCCTCGGTTAATCTTTTGCTTGTTTTATACATTTTACAACATGCACACACCATTTATATTCTCAATGCACACCTTACACTACTGATACTACTGATATTCACACTCCATACCTTTTGATCCTTTTGTTCTGCATAATTTACTCTACTTTTGTTAAATAGATTAATTGATTTTATCGTCACCATGGTGTGTCTTCCTATTTGTCATGGCCTTGAGAGCCAGGTTGTGACAAATTGGGGGCTCGTCCGGGATTTGAACCCGGGACCTCTCACACGTTTTAAAATCTTTGTATGCAGGTTAGATACTGTCATCCTAAAAATATAAATACACACACAAACACACACACCCACACACACACAAACACACACACACACACACACACACACACACACACACACACACACAAACACACACACACACACACACACACACACACACACACTCATATACTTGCAGTTCCTCTGTATAAATTCTGTGCAATGTTATTTTCATCCATTTTATTTTCAATTTCTTTTAATTGTGACTTGTATAATAATAGAACATTAAGATGAATCATTAGCTGTCTGGTAGATATTTGATTGTTTACAGTGTTTTTCTGTTCTTGTGTTTCTTTTTAATACATTATACAGAATCAGATTTGTCAAATTCATTCAGTGTAACATTCTTATTAAAGTGTCTGTGTGTTATAAACATACTGTGTTCGTGGATTTCAGTTTGGCTTCATAGCAAATAATCAGAAACAGAATCAACGTCGTCGGCCATGTTTGTTGACACCTACAAGTGATGTGACTCTGGTTTTTAGTAGCTCTGAATGCACTTTCACACAGCGCCAAGAGAGTGGAATATAATTACAATTCCCATCAGATAACTAAACACCTATAGATCTTTCAGTACCCAATTAAAACAATGGATGATTAATACATGTCAACACTAAACTCTCTTTTTGCTGCTTCTATCTGGATGTCCTGCTTGTCTGTAATGTCGTTTTATATGTATAAATGTCACTACTGTTTCTACTGCTTTAACAACTTTGTGTCCTTTTACAACTTTTAAACTGCATGTCCTGTTTTATGTTTTTGTTCTGATGTATTTTAGGATTTCTTCTGTAACACCTTGGCCAGGAACAGCAGATGAAAAATAGCCTTTTGACTAATTCTGGCATTGTTTATACCATGTGTATTTATTAATTAGCACTGTCCCTTCACACGTGAACTAAACTAAAGAACAAGGAAGACATGAATATAAGCATACAGCTAGACAATGACAACAAAGCTGAACAAAGAGCAAATATATACACACAGCTCTTCTATACAAGTCAGTAGGTGTGGGTGTCCCACCAGGTTCAGTGCTGACCCCCTTTTATAACTGTGTCAGTGTGGATGTAAACCTCTACACCAGGGCTGTCAAACTCAATTTCATCCCGGGCCACATCAGCATTATGGTTGCCCTCAAAGGGCCGGTTGTAACTGTAAGACTATATAAATATATCTACTCTTTATCATATTACATAATTGCCTCTGCATTCGATTATTATTGGTTTTAGTAATAACTTAATTAATAACTAGCTCTGAAAGCAGAAGTCTAGGAAAAATTATTGCAAGCAGACATTCAAGTGTACAACTATTGTACAATTTATTTAAAAAATGAGTTCAGTAACAAAAACACATGCTTGTGCATCGATATATATGCATGTACGTAGACAGAAAAATACTGAATGTGGACACACACACACTCACATTTCTATGTGTTATTATAACATAGATCCCATTAATTTATGAGATTAAGAAACCCTCATCATTACTCATCCATTAAAGATCAAAATTTTCACATGAATGATAAAGTTATTTTTTTTTGATCACAGTTGAGAGCGGCAGAACGATGGTACAACAATGTGACGGAGTAGCCGTCACTGACGGTGGGCAGCGCACACACACATACCCCCAGGCCACACACCAACATTTCTCCACTCTCTTCCTGATTCACTAAGGAGTTAAAACACCTTGCGACATATCCCTCTCCCCTAAACTGTTTTTCAGTAGTGAGACCAAGGGTGCACACTTGATTGTTCAGCTGTTTCCTGTACGCATATATTCACACAAACATTATTCTTGGACATTTTGGCGACCACATAATTCTGCTAGAGTGCCGCTGCTGGAAACGGCTGATACTGAGACGCTTCAGTGTGCAGGTAACAAACTCGAGATGCATTGTGGAACATGTAGTTTATGGACACCATACTTCTGTAATGCAGCATAGAATTGTATGATAAGCAAATGATATTCTTTGCAAGCTCTGGCGGGCCACATAAAATGCTGGATTCGGCCCGCGGGCTTTGAGTTTGACACGTGCTCTACGCTGATGACACTGTTGTTTACACACATGAACAAACAGCAGAGCTGCTTTGAAGCTACAACTGATATAAAATGATGACACATCGGCTCCATAAGTCGGGATGAAGGCTGAATGTTAAATTTAACTTTGGACTAGTTTTATTTTCTAGTTGAGACAAACCTTAAATCATTTCATTGGACATATTTGATGTGGATTTTATTGAAAATGAAAGAAACTTGCTGCACTGTAACAAACAGAACAACTGACTTAATATTGAGCATGTTGTTAATATGCATCAATAATAATTCACTGCAAATAATGACACGACAACATAGCTTCTGCTTTTAAATGGTTTATATTTCACAGTTCTTTATGCTGTGAAAATGCTCTCAGGAACAATCTAAAGCTCCTGATTTAGTTCCTGAGTTCAGCTCCTGGAGCTCCTCACTTCTACGACTATTTGATCAAAAAGCATTTAGAGCTGCTGAACCTGAACAATAATCTATTTGCACGACCACGGTCCTCCAACCAGATGGTTTAAGAGACCAAGCAGACGTTAACCGTTGATGGAGGGCCGGGTGGAAAAAAGGCTTCCAGACAACAAGAGGAAAGACAAAGAGCTGCAGAGAGGAAGAGGAGTTGATGAGTGTGTACAGCAGCAGATATGAATCTGTTCTCAGTGGTTATTAGGACTCATAAAAAAACTGTTGACAGAGAATCAACACTTCCTTTCCTGCAGCAGACGGGCTGTGTGGGTTTCCGCTCTGCAGCCTTTCTCACATTAATAACACAACGACAGTTACAACCATCCACTCTGGTTAAACAATCATTCCAGGAACTACAGCTTGATTTCAGCGCTCAGTACTCTCAGTCTCAGCTTTGGGCCCTGTCTACACCTATACAGATGTTTCTAAGAACTGATCCTCTCCGTTTAAAACAATCTGTCCACATGACCTTCGTTTTACTAAATATCTCCGTCCACACTGGAACGCAAAAACGACTCCAAATGCTCCACAAAGTCACCACCAGTGAGATCACAAGTTAAGGTCAAGGGATTTAGTTAGCACCCTTCTCTCTCCCTTTCCTTCAGCTTCATTACAGTCAGTGTGATAACAGTCATTGTTGGTGGGGGGATTCCTGTCATCACTCTGCTGTCATCAACTGTCTCTTTACATGATAAATGAGGAAAGGAGTCATACTCTAAGGATTTATCTAACATTGAGTCTGTTGAGATGTCTCAAGAGTAAACTACCAACTTCCTGTGATTGATTGTTGATGAGAGCTCGAGTTGGAGAGAACAGATTGACTGGGTTAGTAGAAAGATAAATAAATCTATTGGTATAATAAGAAGGGTTAGTCCTCTTGTCACCACAAACTGTCTCCTTACTCTTTATCACAGTCTAATTTATTCCTCCAAAAACGTTTTGTGAGGATTACAACTCGATCAGAGTCACACATCTCCTCTGCTCCTCTATTTCACAAACTCCACATTCTTACTATTTATCACATCAATATTTCTCACATAAGTGTTTTTATTTATAAGATACTTTCTGGTGGGAATATTCCTGAGCAGTTGTTTCAGAGCAAATTCTCAGGTCCATTCTTACTCAATCCGTCAGTCTCTAGATCTTCATCCTCCTAAATTCCTCACTAGTAGAGGTCAGTTTTTGATAAGATTTAGAGGAACCACATTATGAAGTAGCTTTTCACATCTATCATAAAACTGTTCAACCATTAAATGTTTCAAAAGATGCTTAAAGGGTCATTTAATTACTGTTTTGTAATTGCTTTTCTTCATGTTGTCCATGTATCACCACACTCATAGTGTGATGTTTGATTTCTATTGTCCAGAAGTCAATGTGGATGTTTAAACCAATATCTCCCTCACAAACACAAACCATACACGTACACACATCACGAACATTTATTGTCTTTTTTTTATATGTTTATTGTTATTGTTGTTATTATATATATATCATGTTCTAATTGTTTGTCATCACTATTATGTAGTCATATATTAACCTTGTCTCTAGGTGAAGTCTTCAGATAAACCCAGTGGGTTTTCTGCCTCTTCCTTCACTGTATATTATTTATTTATTTATTTGTTATGTTTGTGTTGTCTTCATTTGTGCAAAAATAAATAAACAATAAACAATAAGAGAGGTCATTCAGGTTTATGTCCATCTCCCTTCTGAGTGCACCAAACCTCTCCTTCAATCCCCATTCAGCCTCCACATGTTTAATGTGTTCCTGCTTTGGCCTCTTGTGACTGGAACATGTTTCAGATGTAAAGTAGTAATTAGTCCGAGCAGTGCTAACAAAACGTTAAAAAAAGCCGGTAGTCCGCCGCTCATTACACAAAGCAGCAATGGGCGCCAAATGAGGAGAGGACGCCATCGTTTCTCAAACGCTCCGTTTTACACGTCCACACAGATACGAAGTAACCGGAGTTTTTAAAAATTAAATTTAAAACAATCTGTCCACATGACCTTCATTTTACTAAATATCTCCGTCCATACTTGAATGCAAAAACGACTCCAAATGCTGCACAAAGTCACCACCAGTGAGATCACAAGTTAAGGGTCAAAGGATTTAGACATGAACACAAGTATGTTTATAAAACACAGATACTTTATTGAGAATGTTACACTGAATGAATTTGACAAATCTGACTCTGTATAATGTATTAAAAAGAAACACAAGAACATAAAAACACTGTAAACAATCAAATATCTACCAGACAGCTAATGATTCATCTTAATGTTCTATTATTATACAAGTCAATAAACAGCATCAAAATAACACTACACAGAAATTATACAGAGGAACTGCAAATATATGTGTGTGTGTGTTTGTGTGTGTGTGTGTGTGTGTGTGTATGTATTAGGATTTTTAGGATGACAGTATCTAACCTGCATAAAAATATTAAAACGTGCGAGAGGTCCCGGGTTCAAATCCCGGACGAGCCCCCAACTTATCACAACCTGGCTCTCAAGGCCATGACAAATAGGAAGACACACCGTGGTGATGATAAAATCAATTAATCTATTTAACAAAAGTAGAGTAAATTATGCAGAACAAAAGGATCAAAAGGTATGGAGTGTGAATATCAGTAGTATCAGTAGTGTAAGGTGTGCATTGAGAATATAAATGGTGTGTGCATGTTGTAAAATGTATAAAACAAGCAAAAGATTAACCAAGGAGAACCTAAGGCCGCCACATGCCCAGCGATGTTGTCTGCGGGGAAAGAGAGAGAGAGAATGAGTCATGAGCCTAGGCTTTATAGGCTGGGAACACTGGGCCCAGGTGTTCCCAGAAGGCCCTAATGGCAGGTTAACAGGAACCCTACTATATAGGCGACAGCAGGGGTCGCCTCAACGTCATCATTGATATTTGTGAATAGTGATCAAAGTGATGAATGAGATGAATTGATGAGGTTTGATGGTGAGAAAAGGCCAGTCAGTCAGCATGTGTGCAGTTGGTGGACGGTCCCTTGTTTCTGAGGATCATCAGCAGAGAGAGTCCACAGCAGTACACCAGACTCTTCACTATCAGCACTGTGTACAGCACACAGAGCAGCTTCACCTTGCACTGAGACTGGAAGGACACTGACACACACAGACAGACACACAGACACTTTAAATGATAGCATTGAAAATAAAAGGTGAAGTGCTGAAGGAAACATGGTGGTTGAAGGAGAGGCAGCAGGTGATCTTACAGTCAGCTTGCTGCAGAGCTGGCAGGTGTGCTGGCTCTCTCTCTGGAGGACAGGAGGCTGCTGGAGCTGGAACCTCTGAAACACAAAAGGAGTGACATGTTTGGAGTTGCAGTGAGAAATGTCAGTCCTCTGCTCCTCTGCTCTCTTTGACAGCGTCTCCACATGAAGCTGAATCACTGCTGAACACAGTCAGCGAGCCTTCATTACCTTGTTCTGCTGGGGCCTCCACTGTGCCCCCCTCGTGGTGGACGTAGCAGCGGTATTTATACGTGCTGTTCTCTGGCTGACGGATCAGCAAGATGCCGGCGGTGCGTCCCGACTCTCTGAGCTCCAGCTGCTCTCCCTCAGCAGGGGGCAGCTCCTCCAGAGGACCGTTGTCCTTTCGTCTTTTCCAGGAGAACTGGACCAGAGGAGGAAACATGGCTGAGGCCAGACACAGCAGGGAGCTCTTCCCCTCCAGGTGGGCTCTGGATGCTGCTGGGTACACGCTCACCACGGGCTTCACTACCGGCTCATCTGAAGGTTGACAGCAGCAACAAGCAGCACAGACACACATTGACACAGTCAGCTTACAGCACTGCACTGCATTCAGTGTGATCCTGGAAACTACATGGACTGTGATCACTAAACTACTCAGAGTTCACTACATACAGTCTACTGTATTCAGCTTCATATGGAACACACTCAGCATCTAATGGCAGCATGGGTTACAGAGCCGGTCCTGACCAATCTGGTGCCATAGGAAAGAGATCAGCCGGTGCCTCTCGCATCGCAGACCATTCCACCACCAACCATTGTGTTCATACACTCACACAGAAACTACAGAGCTTCATGTTTTGACATTAAGCGATGCAGATCACACTCAAGAAAAACTGTGTAGCTCAAAATGATGGGGGGTGATGCTGCGGGCCACCCAGAAAATACAGCCTATTTAATACACTATGTACTGATGATGTTGTGGGCTTTTTGTTATGTTTTGAAATAATAGTATTAAAATAATATTAGTAAAAAATAGTTAAAGTTATAAATTTAGATTTTTTTTTCTTCCCTCAATCGGGGCTCCCCTCTGGATAAAAGGAGACCCATCATTCAGCTATACCACCTATGCCGCGGGCCGGCTCTGATGGGTTATATGGGGACAAAAGAACATTATTTATTTAATAACTCTTTATTTCTATGTACAAACTTCATTCACTATAATTTAACAATAATTTGAAATTTGATTTCCTATATTAGGGATAATATACATATAATAAATTACATATTTACCTTCACATAGAATAGAGAAAAGTATAATTTTAAAGATTACAAAACATAAAACATATTATATTTTTACCACTGTACATTTTACTCTAATTGCTAAACAAAACTATAAAAATATCAATAATTTATAATTTTTTAATCTTTTATACACAACTACAATGACGTGTTAAGATATATGACATGTGAATACAAACTGCTATTTAAAATAAGATAAAAGCTTATTGATCCCCCTGGGGAAATTTAAATATAATATAATAACTTAATACAAATATTATAATAAATTATTTATTACTACCACCATATACATCACTGTAATGATTTAAGAAATAAATCAGTTCATCAATAATTTAATTACTTTCTTCATAACAAATTTAACTGAACTTTTAAAATAAATTATAGATTCACTTTCAAGTGAAATAGAGTTGTAATTTTTAAGATTATAATACGTATAATTTTAGTATAAATTAGTGTAAAATAGTATAAATAGTAAATAAATTTAGTATAATTTTCATAGTATATATATATTATGAAATTGACATATAATATAATATAATATAATGTAACAGGATTTGATGATATTAAAAGAAAGAATTATGAAAACAATTTTCCTTTCATTTCTCATTAACTTAATACACATATTATAAGAAAATTAAACATTTATCTTTACATAAAACACAATTATAAATGTAACTATTATAATATAGACCATGTAACATATTTACCATCATATTCTTTATTCTAATTTCTAAAGACACAAAAATACGTTAATACATTTTAACATATTTCATAACAATCTTAATTTTTATACAAAACTACAATGATATTTTAATAAATAATATAATATAATATAATATAATATAATATAATATAAAATAATATAATAGGAGATGAGAGTTTTTTATTCCTTTCACGTTAACTTAATACACATATTATAATAAATTGCATATCACCATATACATCACTGAAATTACGAAATAAATAAATCAGTACATCAATTATTGAATTATTACTTTTTACTTACTTTTTTCATAACAATGTTAACTTAACTTTTTAAATACATTTTTTATTTACCTCCAAGTAAAATTTCAATTTGATTACATATATATTTCTATGTCTTATTATCTAATATCTTATTGATCCCCATGGGGAAATTAACAAGTAATATAATATAATATAATATAATGTTAATTATTCGTATTAACTCTAATAGAGGAAAACAATTTTCCATTCCTTATCCAAATACACATATTATAATTAATTAAACATTTATCTTCACATAAATTACAATTGTAAATTTAACTATTATAATATATATAACATATAAAATATTTACCATCATATACTTTACTCTAATTACTAAAGAAGCACAAATACATCAATAGTTTTTAATGTTTTTCATAACAATTTTAGCTTTTATACACGACTACCGTGATACGTTAGATCAAATGTTAAACAATAATATAATATAATATAATATAATATAATATCATATAATATAATATAATATAATATAATATAATATAATATAATATAATATAATATAATATAATACATAGTATTTACCACCATTTATTTTGTACTACATGAGGTATATTTTGCCATTTAAAAATGATTTATTAATTTTCTATTATTGTTATTTACTTTTATATTTCAACCTTTTTCTCTATAAATCAGTTTAATCTGCAGAAATAAAGAATAACTTGAGTTGTTCAGTGAGATTTAAACATCGTTTCAGCAATTATGAACCTTTTTAATGTAACAACAGCTGCATGGCTGCAAGAACTCACTACTAATGATGAAAAAACTAACTCATTAAAACACATTTTCAACTTGTTCAATAAAACAACTGAAGGAAGATGAATGTTTGTTCTTACCTGTTACATAAAGTTTAGTTCCAGAGCCAAAGCTCAAGTATACTCCTCCTCCCACAGTGAAACAGAGTAATACAAAAACCTGTCTGCTGTTGAGCGTGTCAGCTGAGGTGAACGAGTCCAAATGATGAAGCAGAATGATATTTCAGCTCCATGATGTGTTCCTCTAATGTTCATATTAACATGACTGTCTCTTCTTTTATTGTCTTTTTAGACACACTAGCAGAGTGTCTCCGTGGATCGTTGGTTCACACGTTCATGTTCCTCAGAGGATGAATCCTACTGACTTTGGTCAGGTTTTATCCAGCACCATCATCAGGTCACATTTGAAATTGTCCATTACTTTGATTTATGACGTCTGTGCATCAAATGACAGGACGCTTGGTGACACAGCCAGTGTGTGTTGAACTGTAGTCTTGTTTTCATTTGGAGCACAAAGAGTTGGTCTGGAAGGCTTTTATTGTGAAGGAGACACAGGAAGTGTTTGCATTAAGAGCAGATCAGCATTGTGAGGAGGAATGGACTTTATTCCTGCAGCAGGTCAAAGCAGAGGATTTGAATCTTCATCATAATGATGAAGCTTGTTGTTGTCTTCATCATTTTGATCATTTTGTTTTAATGTATGTTTTTAATCAGACGCTGCTTTTCAAAAAGGACTTGTTGATGTTTTGATCCATTTATTAGTCTGATGTCTTTAAATGATTTCATCCTTGTGCCTCTGTGCCACTAGTTTGTCCTCACTGTGTGGAACAACAATAAACCTGCTGCAATATCTGATAGAAATATGAATGAATATCAAATCTAATGAATCCCTCAGTTCTCTATCGTATCGAGACTATCTCTCCAGCTTACATATTCCATATGTATGGGGAATGATCTCACCTGGGTCAGGTGACCTGGATACTTTTTAAGACACACCGGCACTGCCGGCCACGCCCAGACGCGAGTCTATAAAGCGCATGCGCTGGCGTGGGATCATTGCCATTTTGATCTCCACTTTGGTGCAGAGCGTGTGATACAGAGAAAAAAAAAACTAACTCAAACCAGAACATCAGGGTTACAGCATCGAGTCCACTTACCTGGTGTAAGGAGCGGGCGTCTGTCTCTGGCAGCCTCCCCGGACTGCTGTTGTTCCTGTCTGGTTACCGTGTCTACCGGTGTGCTGCGTGGCGGCTAATCCGGTTGACCGAGGTACCGGGGCTTCCAGGACGTATTGCGGGAGCCGCTAACGTGTCCAGAGGCAGTTTGTCAGCTGTGCCGTTAAATCGTCTACAGCGGCGAACGTTGACCGGTGTGTGTGTGTTCCGGTCCTGCTCCGGCGGGTACGGAACACACAGGCAGCGGCTACACGCTGTAGTCACAGCAAGCAGAGAGCTGTTAAGAGAAGTTCCCATCTCTCTCCCGAACGATAAAAAGATTTTCAAAAACAAGAGTTCATTCCCTTCTGAGGGTCGACCACTATTGTGAATTTGTACGTATCCTATCTTAATTATTCCTCCTGTAGAAGCTCTCCAATATCACTACTTTTATGAAATCAGTAAATGATTTCCATATTTCCTCGTAAACACCCAGTTTGTTTTTCAAGGTATATGTTATCCTCTCCATTGACATACATTGTGTATATTTTTAATCCAAGCGCCCAATGTAGGTGCGTCGGATTTCTTCCAGTTAAAAGCAATCATTCGTTTTGCCTGCAATATAGCTAAATCAATACATTTACATTCTCTGGTTCTCAGATTGAGATCTGATGGGTACAGATGTAGCAATATCATTTGGAGGTCTAGTGGAATGTTTACAGACACAATGATCCTGATTTTATTGATCACCTCCCTCCAGAATTTCTTCATTTTGTCACACTCCCAAATGCAATGTATAAGTGTTCCTTGAGCCTCATTACATTTAAAGCAAGAGTCAGGTATATTACTGTTCTATCTATTCAGTTTGACAGGGGTTATATAAGTCTGCATCAACCAGTTGTATTGAAGTAGCTTCAAATTAGTGTTGGCTGTTTGTGTCTGAGCCTCCTTGAAGACTGTGTTCCAATTATTATCTGAGACGTCCTCCTTTAAATCCACCTCCATGCGTCAAGTTTGGATATTGAGGTCTCCTTGGAGCCAGATGCAAGCCAGATGTATATTAATGAACTTAAAACATTACTATTGCAGTTTTTGGTAATAATTTCTTCTAAGGATGAAAGTGCAGGAATTACTAATGACTGGTTCTGCATAGAGGAGATACAACTTCTCCATTGCACATATTTAAAGAAATGCTTCTTTGGGATGTTATGTACTAGAGAGAGTTCCTCAAAGGTCATTAGAACCTCTTCTTTATAAAGGTCAGGTATTTTACTTAGCCCTTTCTTTGCCCATAACTGGAATCCAGCATCCAGCTTGCCTGGTTTGAAGGAAACATTCCCCAAATGGGACTATATTGTGACAAGGAGTTAGCTGTATTCATATATGTCTTTACCTCGTACCAGACATTAATCATATTAAGCACTATGGGGCGGGTAGTTTGAGCTCTTAGATGTTTTGGAGTGGCTGAGTACAGATACAGATTTAATGGTATCTGAACGGCACACACCTCTATATCCACCCATGATGGAGTCTCTGCAATAGAGAAATAGAACATTATAGTTCTCAGCTGTGCAGCCAGATAATACCAATAAAGATGGGGCACTTCAACCCCCCTGTGTCAAATGGAAGATACAACAGAGACAAGCGAACTCTAGGACACTTCTTATTGCAAATACATTTTGTAATGAGAGACGTAATTCTCACAAACATTCCTTCTGGTGGTGCCAAAGGGATATGTTGAAATCCATTTGTGAATTTAGGTAATATGCTCATCTTTAATATGTTTATTCTCCCTGTCAGAGAAATAGGCAGAGGCTTCCATCTTTCTATAGATTTGAATGTTGAATCCATTATAAGGTCGTAATTTATTAAGGCTATATTTTCTTGAGGTACTATTTTGATGCCCAAATAAGTAAGACTGGTTGAAAACTTCAAAATAGATATATGTCGGTCAGGATCTTGTCTCTCATTTTCATTAAGCAACATAAGTGAGGACTGATCCCATTTATTAGTCTGATGTCTTTAAATGATTTCATCCTTGTGCCTCTGTGCCACTAGTTTGTCCTCACTGTGTGGAACAACAATAAACCTGCTGCAATATCTGATAGAAATATGAATGAATATCAAATCTAATGAATCCCTCAGTTCAGTGTGTGTGTGACTGTGGCTGAGATGGAGGTGAAATATGTGAACCTGGGCTGTGGTTTACTGCTCTCTTCCTGTCACAACCACTGTTTGACATCTGTTCCTCTGATGGTTTTTGTACAGGCTGCAGGCATCATTTATCACTGTGGAGAGTATCACAGGCGCAGTAGTAGGAGGCTGAATGACTGAGTTTAACCTTCTGGATCTCCAACTCACAGCCGTTCTGTTTATTCACAGCTGAGAAATCATCTTTCTGAGGATGATTGTAACTTGAATCTATTGTACCATCTCTCTTATCAATATCAAGAATCAATGTGAATGTTTCTGTGTCTCCCTTCTGGTACCAGTATACATAATTATCACCACACTGGTTAGTTCCTCGACAGCTGAAGGAAACTTTTCCACCAACTCTCCTGGTCAATGTTAAATCATCCTGAATCAGCTCTGCTGCCATGGCAACCAGCGCTGTAGAGAGACAGACAGGTAGATGAAGGTGAGTGTGACAGTGTTTGTTACAGGTGGACTTTGTTGGCTCCTGATTGGCTGGAAACACTCACCTGAACACAGACAGCACAGAGCAGCAGCTGGGAGGAAAAGCATTGTGTGCAGTGGTGTTTCCTCTGGTGAACCTGGGGAGAAGTGGCGCTCTGATGCAGCTGAGGCCAAACAAGGACGAGCTGTGAGATCAGACGAGGGCCACGTGGTTCCTGAAGGCTCCTCACACCTCCCATCAGCCCCTGCGGTGGACAGATAACGCTGCTGTCTGACAACTGCAGACATGTTGACTCGTCCTAGAAGGAAAAGCAAAGTTACTACTAACGTACTAAAAATAAAGATTAGAACAGTTACAGGAGTTTATTGTGGAATAGTTTAGAAAGGAAACATATTTTATTTTGTTTCTTTCTTTCATTTTCAGTGTTTAAGAGTAATAAGCTAAAGTCACTCGCCTATAAACCTGCTTTGGTTTGTCTGTATTCTAAAGTACTGAATCATTGTTTTATTTTTTTATTAGGGCTGTCAATCAATTAAAATATTTAATCACGATTAATTACACATTTTTTATTCATTCTAAATTAACCTTAAAGGGAGATTTATCAAGTATTTAATACTCTTATCAACATGGCAGTGGACAAATATGCTGCTTTATGGAAATGTATGAATATATTTATTCTTACTGGTACTTATGTGTAATGTATATGTAGTATATGTACTTACCTATGTATAATAAAATATATAGGAATACATAAATGAATAAATAAATAAATAAATATCAACAAATAAATAAACATAAATAAATAACTGTGTGACGGCCCCTGCCTCACTACTGAGATGCCAGTGTGGATTTGCCATTCATTCTTTCCCTGTGTCCTTGAAGGTATCCCGGGAGAGGATGTCTGATGCAGAGCACCTGATGCTGGTGCGTCCTGAGCATAAAAGCCCCAATCAAGCGCTGCTCTGGTCTCTTTTCCTTCACCTGGACTCATCCCTGTCAGAACCTGCCGGGCTGCCTTTGTTTGGCTTTTCTTTAGTTTTCACTCACAACACCTCACACTTCATCATGCTCACACATCCACATCTACATTACTGATGTTACTGACTGACACACTCCACATTTGTAGTTATTTCTGTATATCCTTAAGTTATTTGTAATAAATATCTTTAATTTACAATCATTCACTGCGTCCTTTCCCGTATTTGTCATGGCCTAGGAGCCGGGCTATGACAATTATGTGGTTGGGAACTGGCTCTTCTTCCTGATCAGCTGAAATCTGGGGAATCAACACCGCCACAGTTTGATCATCGTCACCATGAAACACTGCTGGAAGAATGACAACATGTCAGCAGACAAACATGTGAGACATCACACGTCTGTTTAGCGTCTCAGAGAGGTGTCACACCAATAAATGAGCTCTTCCAACTCAGCTGTGTGACACATTTCAAACTGAACGTGATCACATGGTGGATTTCTGTGTTTGCTGCTGGCTCTGACATTAAACATGATGGAGAAAGAGCTCCACCCTGTGGTTAGTGGGAGGAAGTGCAGGGGTATCCAGGTGATGCTGCTGATGGTCACCATGACAACCACAGTGACATCTAGTGGATAAAAACACACAGCAGTAAATGGATCACTGGTATTATTGTTCATATTTCTAAAAAGTAATTCAGGGACTATTTCTACTGCAGCTAATACAACACAGTAAATTATACTATTACTAATATCACCACTACTTCTAGTTGTATGTGTGGAGCAGACAAACCAGAGGTCTGTACTACGAAGTGAGTTCAACATCTCCAGAGTATCTTCTGGTTATCTGGCTTCACTAACTCTAACAACAGAGATCTCACTAAACGGTCCTACGAAGCTGCTCATCAACTCAGTAAATCAACCCAGAGCTTCTCAGTCTGGCTGTGATTCACATGAACGGGGAGGTGTTTACAGCTTCTGACCAATCACAGACATGGACAAGACCACAGACATGGACAAGACCACAGACATGGACAAGGCCACAGACATGGACAAGGCCACAGACATGGACAAGACCACAGACATGGACAAGTCCACAGACATGGACAAGTCCACAGACATGGACAAGTCCACAGACATGGACAAGGCCACAGACATGGACAAGTCCACAGACATGGACAAGTCCACAGACATGGACAAGACCACAGACAGACAGACAGACAGACAGAGAGACAGACAGACAGACAGACAGACAGACAGACAGAGAGACAGACAGACAGACAGACAGACAGACAGACAGACAGACAGAGAGAAAGACAGACAGACAGACAGACAGACAGACAGGCAGACAGACAGGCAGACAGACACAGAGACAGACAGACAGACAGACAGAGAGACAGACAGACAGACAGACAGACAGACAGACAGAGAGACAGACAGACAGACAGACAGACAGACAGACAGACACATTTAACAAAGGAAGAGTAAACTATATGAGACAGACATGAAGAAGTTAATCTCTTAATCCAGACTAACATTAACTCAGTTGAAGCTGCTAAATGCCGGAAGAACAGCTGGTGAAAGAAAAAACTCCAGATGTGTGAATAAACTAACAGATTTATTAATTTAACGGAACACTCAGAAGTCAGATATACTCGTCTAGATATAAAAAGTGTTTAAGAGAATAATAGATGAATGGATTACTCATCTTTTTACTCTGTGTAACATGTGTCGTCTATCATTATTTAACCTTCTCTCAGCTGTGTCCTCTCTGGAGGTCTGAAACAGACTCAAGAGGAAGTTAAGAAATAGAAATCAAAGCGGTAAACACCCACAGCATGAATCCAGCTGTCCTTCCTGCATCTGTCAGGTTAAACTGTGTTGTTTTTAGTCTGGATTATGATTTAAACTTCTTCATGTGTGTGTGATATTATCATACAATCACCACACTGAGCTCTGATTGGTCAGCAGGAGGTGCTTTTATACGAGTTGATCTCTGATCTGGAACATAACCTGCTCCTTCAGCATCAGTTACCATGGTGATCTACCTGGTAAGAAGTGATCCACCTTCGTAGGACGGAAAACCCTGAAGTTACCTCGATAACCACAAATCCTGCTTCGTAGTCCAGACCTCTGGACTCCTTAGTTATTGTCCTCAGTGACTTTAACAACTGTAATGATGATGATATTCAGAGATTACAGAATGTTGTTAATGGTATGACAATTAAGGGTAAAACAGACAAACCTGATGTACAATGTGAAGTGTGCTCACAGGGAAAGTTTATCCAAACTAGGAACAGGGAGCCTGATGTACGAGCCAAAGCAGCTCTAGAGTTGGTACACACAGATCTAGCAGGACCAATAGACCCAGAGTCCAGAGACGGGTATAGGTTCACGTTATCATTCACTGATGACTATTCCAGTGCAGTAGTTGTGTATTTTCTAAACCAGAAGAGTGACACAGTGCAAGCAACAGAGAAGTTTCTTGCTGATACTACCCCATAGAAAGATTCATCAGGTCTGACCATGGTGCAGAATTCACAGGAAGGAATCACCAGGCACTACTCAGCAGAAATGGGATCAGACATGAGACTTCAGCACCGTACTCGCCACACCAGAATGGTACTGCTGAGCGAAGTTGGCGCACCCTGTTTGACGTGGCTAGGTGTATGCTAATAGAGAGCGAGTTGTCAAAGGAGTTATGGAGCTATGCAGTGCAGACAGCAGCTGTAGTGAGGAACAGATGCTTTAACAACACAAAACAGACACCTTACTTAATGCTGACAGGCAGACGGCCTAACATTTCCAGGATGCAAACGTTTGGGTCAGTGTGTTATGCCTATAAACAGGACAAGAGAAAGCTAGACTCAAGGTGTGAGAAGGGAATCTTTGTCGGTTACGACGAGAATAGCCCGGCCTACTTGGTCTACTGTCCTGACAGTGGGAAAGTGCAAAAGCACAGACTGGTGAAGTTTGTGACCAAAACAGTTGCAGAGCGACAGACACAGACTGAGATGACACCTGATGAGGATGATTTTGAGGCGCAGAACAGAGCTAACCAGACCGGGCTGAACACTGATGTGAGTCCAGGACGGGGCCAGGTTCCAGTAATTGTGCCTGAGGTGAGCAGCCCAACACAGATAAGTGAGACTAACCATGAGTCTACAAGATAGCCTTCTAGAGAGAGGAAGAAGCCAGGTTATTTAAGTGAATATGTGTCATTTGTGTAATGTGTAACTTCATCTAACTCAAAGGAGTGGCTTGATGCGATGGACGATGAAATTCAATCGCTGAGAGAAAAGGACACATTTACCTTAACCAACTTGCCTGAAGGTAAGAAAGCAGTGGGGGGTAGATGGGTGTATGCAATCAAGAACAATGTTGATGGATCTGACAAACACAAGGCACGATATGTAGCCAGAGGATACAGCCAAAAGATGGGTGTGGACTATGAGGAGACATTTTCTCCTACTGCTAACCTGACCAGTATCAGAGTGTTGATGCAAAAAGCTGCACAGGAAAACCTGGTTTGACATCAGATGGATGTCCAAACTGCCTATCTACATGCACCAATAGATTGTGAGATTTACATTTACCTTTTTCAGACATTTTTCAGACTTTTTTTTTTTCAAACTTTTTTTTTCCAGCATTTTTAAAACTTTTTTTAAGACATTTTTTTCAGACTTTTTCTTCAGACGTTTTTCAGACATTTCTTTGGACAGTTTTTGGACCTTTTTTTCGAACATTTTTTAGACTTTTTATATTTTTTTGGACAAAATCCCTCACACATTCACACATCTGGAGGTCAGAGGTCAAGGGACTCCTTTGAAAATGGCCATGACAGTTTTTCCTCGCCAAGATTTAGTGTAGGTTTGGAGCGTTATTTAACCTCCTTCTCGACATGTTAGCATGAAAACGTACAAAAGGAGAAAATGAAATGCATGAATCTGAACACAAATGAGATCACTGAACAGAAGGAGATAAAAAAAGAAACTTCTGTCACAAGATAAAAGTTCTTTGAGGAACAGACAAAAGGTTTTAGGCTGCTGTGTGTGTTTTTATCCACGAGATGTCACTGTGGTTCTCATGGCGACCATCATCAGCATCATCAGCATCATGTGGATGATGTCACATGTTAGTCTGCTGATGAAGCTGCAAGATGTTGTCTGTCTTCAAACTGTTCAGAGTTATAGAACAACAATTAAAAAATAACTCAGAAAACATTAAATAAGCAAAAATAATTATTTTGAATAAAGAAAACTATACTTTATATACTACTACTACTACTACTACTAATAATAATAATAATAATAATAATAATAATAATAATAATAATGATAATTGGGGAGGAAGTACATTTTATTCATTTCCCAAAATAGCTTCAGTTAATAAATTCAGATTATACCAAAACTAAATTATTCAGATTGTACAAATATATAAATATATTTAATTAAACTAGGGCAATCGATCAAAATAGTTATTCATAAATAATCGAAAATATGTTTTTATTTTGCATATTTATTTATGCTAAATGCAGTACCTGTGAGAGTTTCTGGACAATGTTTGTCATTGTTTTGTGTTGTTAATTGATCTCCATTTTTCATATTTATTTATTTATCTATCTATTTATTTATTTTTTATCTATTCCATTTTCATTTTTTCCATTTATTTATCTATTTTGTATTTTCCATTATTATTTTTATATTTATTTTTGATTTTTAAAATTTTTTTATGTTTATTTATTTATTAATTTTTCCTTTCAATTGTTATTTTTTATAGTTAATTATCTATCTGTTTATTTCTTTTTTATATTTATTTATTTATGTATTTCTATATATTTTATTATACATAGGTAAGTACATATACTACATATACATACACATTACACAAAAATACCTGTGAGGGTTTATGGACAATATCTGTCATTGTTTTGTGATGTTAATTGAATTCCATTTATTTATTCATTTATTTGTTTATTTATTTATTTATTTTTTCCTTTCAATTTTTATTTTTTATATATGTATTTTTTATCCGTTTATTTATTTTTTTATATTTATGTATGTATTTATATATTGTATTATACATAGGTAATTACATATACTACATATACATTACACATACACACCAGTGAGAGTTTCTGGACAATATCTGTCATTGTTTTGTTAATTGATTTCCAATAATAAATATATTCATACATGTTCATAAAGCAGAATATTTGTCCACTCCCATGATGATATGAGTATTAAATACTTGTCTAATCTCCTTTTAAGGTTCATTTAGAACGGATAAAAAATATTTGATTAATTTGCGATTAATCGTGATTAAATATTTTAATTGATTGACAGCCCTAATAAAAAAATAAAACAATTATTCAGTACTTTAGAATACAGACAAACCAAAGCAGGTTTATAGGCGAGTGACTTTAGCTTATTACTCTTAAACACTGAAAATGAAAGAAAGAAACAAAATAAAATATGTTTCCTTTCTAAACTATTCCACAATAAACTCCTGTAACTGTTCTAATCTTTATTTTTAGTACGTTAGTAGTAACTTTGCTTTTCCTTCTAGGACGAGTCAACATGTCTGCAGTTGTCAGACAGCAGCGTTATCTGTCCACCGCAGGGGCTGATGGGAGGTGTGAGGAGCCTTCAGGAACCACGTGGCCCTCGTCTGATCTCACAGCTCGTCCTTGTTTGGCCTCAGCTGCATCAGAGCGCCACTTCTCCCCAGGTTCACCAGAGGAAACACCACTGCACACAATGCTTTTCCTCCCAGCTGCTGCTCTGTGCTGTCTGTGTTCAGGTGAGTGTTTCCAGCCAATCAGGAGCCAACAAAGTCCACTTGTAACAAACACTGTCACACTCACCTTCATCTACCTGTCTGTCTCTCTACAGCGCTGGTTGCCATGGCAGCAGAGCTGATTCAGGAGGATTTAACATTGACCAGGAGAGTTGGTGGAAAAGTTTCCTTCAGCTGTCGAGGAACTGACCAGTGTAGCTATAATTATGTATTCTGGTACCAGAAGACAGACACAGAAACATTCAGAGTGATTCTTTATATTGATAAGAGAGATGGTCAAATAGATTCAAGTTACAATCATCCTCAGAAAGATGATTTCTCAGCTGTGAATAAACAGAACGGCTGTGAGTTGGAGATCCAGAAGGTTAAACTCAATCATTCAGCCTCCTACTACTGCTCCTGTTTTGTTCTCCACAGTGATAAATGATGCCTGCAGCCTGTACAAAAACCATCAGAGGAACAGATGTCAAACAGTGGTTGTGACAGGAAGAGAGCAGTAAACCACAGCCCAGGTTCACATATTCCACCTCCATCTCAGCCACAGTCACACACACACTGAACTGAGGGATTCATTAGATTTGATATTCATTCATATTTCTATCAGATATTGCAGCAGGTTTATTGTTGTTCCACACAGTGAGGACAAACTAGTGGCACAGAGGCACAAGGATGAAATCATTTAAAGACATCAGACTAATAAATGGGATCAGTCCTCACTTATGTTGCTTAATGAAAATGAGAGACAAGATCCTGACCGACATATATCTATTTTGAAGTTTTCAACCAGTCTTACTTATTTGGGCATCAAAATAGTACCTCAAGAAAATATAGCCTTAATAAATGACGACCTTATAATGGATTCAACATTCAAATGTATAGAAAGATGGAAGCCTCTGCCTATTTCTCTGACAGGGAGAATAAACATATTAAAGATGAGCATATTACCTAAATTCACAAATGGATTTCAACATATCCCTTTGGCACCACCGGAAGGAATGTTTGTGAGAATTACGTCTCTCATTACAAAATGTATTTGCAATAAGAAGTGTCCTAGAGTTCGCTTGTCTCTGTTGTATCTTCCATTTGACACAGGGGGGTTGAAGTGCCCCATCTTTATTGGTATTATCTGGCTGCACAGCTGAGAACTATAATGTTCTATTTCTCTATTGCAGAGACTCCATCATGGGTGGATATAGAGGTGTGTGCCGTTCAGATACCATTAAATCTGTATCTGTACTCAGCCACTCCAAAACATCTAAGAGCTCAAACTACCCGCCCCATAGTGCTTAATATGATTAATGTCTGGTACGAGGTAAAGACATATATGAATACAGCTAACTCCTTGTCACAATATAGTCCCATTTGGGGAATGTTTCCTTCAAACCAGGCAAGCTGGATGCTGGATTCCAGTTATGGGCAAAGAAAGGGCTAAGTAAAATACCTGACCTTTATAAAGAAGAGGTTCTAATGACCTTTGAGGAACTCTCTCTAGTACATAACATCCCAAAGAAGCATTTCTTTAAATATGTGCAATGGAGAAGTTGTATCTCCTCTATGCAGAACCAGTCATTAGTAATTCCTGCACTTTCATCCTTAGAAGAAATTATTACCAAAAACTGCAATAGTAATGTTTTAAGTTCATTAATATACATCTGGCTTGCATCTGGCTCCAAGGAGACCTCAATATCCAAACTTGACGCATGGAGGTGGATTTAAAGGAGGACGTCTCAGATAATAATTGGAACACAGTCTTCAAGGAGGCTCAGACACAAACAGCCAACACTAATTTGAAGCTACTTCAATACAACTGGTTGATGCAGACTTATATAACCCCTGTCAAACTGAATAGATAGAACAGTAATATACCTGACACTTGCTTTAAATGTAATGAGGCTCAAGGAACACTTATACATTGCATTTGGGAGTGTGACAAAATGAAGAAATTCTGGAGGGAGGTGATCAATAAAATCAGGATCATTGTGTCTGTAAACATTCCACTAGACCTCCAAATGATATTGCTACATCTGTACCCATCAGATCTCAATCTGAGAACCAGAGAATGTAAATGTATTGATTTAGCTATATTGCAGGCAAAACGAATGATTGCTTTTAACTGGAAGAAATCCGACGCACCTACATTGGGCGCTTGGATTAAAAATATACACAATGTATGTCAATGGAGAGGATAACATATACCTTGAAAAACAAACTGGGTGTTTACGAGGAAATATGGAAATCATTTACTGATTTCATAAAAGTAGTGATATTGGAGAGCTTCTACAGGAGGAATAATTAAGATAGGATACGTACAAATTCACAATAGTGGTCGACCCTCAGAAGGGAATGAACTCTTGTTTTTGAAAATCTTTTTATCGTTCGGGAGAGAGATGGGAACTTCTCTTAACAGCTCTCTGCTTGCTGTGACTACAGCGTGTAGCCGCTGCCTGTGTGTTCCGTACCCGCCGGAGCAGGACCGGAACACACACACACCGGTCAACGTTCGCCGCTGTAGCCGATTTAACGGCACAGCTGACAAACTGCCTCTGGACACGTTAGCGGCTCCCGCAATACGTCCTGGAAGCCCCGGTACCTCGGTCAACCGGATTAGCCGCCACGCAGCACACCGGTAGACACGGTAACCAGACAGGGACAACAGCAGTCCGGGGAGGCTGCCAGAGACAGACGCCCGCTCCTTACACCAGGTAAGTGGACTCGATGCTGTAACCCTGATGTTCTGGTTTGAGTTAGCTTTTTTTTCTCTGTATCACACGCTCTGCACCAAAGTGGAGATCAAAATGGCAATGATCCCACGCCAGCGCATGCGCTTTATAGACTCGCGTCTGGGCGTGGCCGGCAGTGCCGGTGTGTCTTAAAAAGTATCCAGGTCACCTGACCCAGGTGAGATCATTCCCCATACATATGGAATATGTAAGCTGGAGAGATAGTCTCGATACGATAGAGAACTGAGGGATTCATTAGATTTGATATTCATTCATATTTCTATCAGATATTGCAGCAGGTTTATTGTTGTTCCACACAGTGAGGACAAACTAGTGGCACAGAGGCACAAGGATGAAATCATTTAAAGACATCAGACTAATAAATGGATCAAAACATCAACAAGTCCTTTTTGAAAAGCAGCGTCTGATTAAAAACATACATTAAAACAAAATGATCAAAATGATGAAGACAACAACAAGCTTCATCATCATGATGAAGATTCAAATCCTCTGCTTTGACCTGCTGCAGGAATAAAGTCCATTCCTCCTCACAATGCTGATCTGCTCTTAATGCAAACACTTCCTGTGTCTCCTTCACAATAAAAGCCTTCCAGACCAACTCTTTGTGCTCCAAATGAAAACAAGACTACAGTTCAACACACACTGGCTGTGTCACCAAGCGTCCTGTCATTTGATGCACAGACGTCATAAATCAAAGTAATGGACAATTTCAAATGTGACCTGATGATGGTGCTGGATAAAACCTGACCAAAGTCAGTAGGATTCATCCTCTGAGGAACATGAACGTGTGAACCAACGATCCACGGAGACACTCTGCTAGTGTGTCTAAAAAGACAATAAAAGAAGAGACAGTCATGTTAATATGAACATTAGAGGAACACATCATGGAGCTGAAATATCATTCTGCTTCATCATTTGGACTCGTTCACCTCAGCTGACACGCTCAACAGCAGACAGGTTTTTGTATTACTCTGTTTCACTGTGGGAGGAGGAGTATACTTGAGCTTTGGCTCTGGAACTAAACTTTATGTAACAGGTAAGAACAAACATTCATCTTCCTTCAGTTGTTTTATTGAACAAGTTGAAAATGTGTTTTAATGAGTTAGTTTTTTCATCATTAGTAGAGAGTTCTTGCAGCCATGCAGCTGTTGTTACATTAAAAAGGTTCATAATTGCTGAAACGATGTTTAAATCTCACTGAACAACTCAAGTTATTCTTTATTTCTGCAGATTAAACTGATTTATAGAGAAAAAGGTTGAAATATAAAAAGCGTATAACTTTAAATATGTTTTATTGAAAATTGATAAATCATCTTTAAATAATAAAATATACCTCATGTAGTACAAAATAAATGGTGGTAAATACTATGTATTATATTATATTATATTATATTATATTATATTATATTATATTATATTATATCTTATTATTGTTTTACATTTGATCTAACATATCACTGTAGTTACATATAAAAGTTAAAATTGTTATGAAAAATGTTAAAAACTATTGATGTAATTATGTTTCTTTAGCAATTAGAGTAAAGTATATTAAATTGAAAATTGTGTTTTATGTGAAGATAAATGTTTAATTTATTATAATATGTATATTAAGTTAATGAGAAAGGTAAGGAAAATTGTTTTCATAATTCTTTCTTTTAATATCATCAAATCCTGTTATATTATATTATATTATATTACATGTCAATTTCATGATATATATATACTATGAAAATTATACAATATTTTTTTTACTATTTATACTATTTTATACTAATTTATACTAAAATTATACATATTGTAATCTTAAAAATTACAACTCTATTTCACTTGAAAGTGAATCTATAATTTATTTTAAAAGTTGAGTTAAACTTGTTATGAAGAAAGTAATTAAATTATTGATGTGCTGATTTATTTCTTAAACCATTACAGTGATGTATATGGTGGTAGTAATAAGTATAGAGTATATAGTATATAGTATATAGTATAGAGTACGGTCTAAGACCTGCTCTATATATAAAGCATCTCGAGATAACTTCTGTTATGATTTGACGCTATATAAAAATAAATTGAAATTAAATTGAATTGAAGTAATTTATTATAATATGTGTATTAAGTTAACGTGAAAGGAAAAAAAAAATGTTCCTTTCTATTAAAATTAATACACTCATCTCCTGTTATATTATATTATATTATATTATATTATAATAAATTATATTATATTATATTATATTATATTATATTATATTGTATTATATTATATTATTTATTAAAATATCATTGTAGTTTTGTATAAAAATTAAAATTGTCATGAAAAATGTTAAAATCTATTAACGTATTTTGTGTCTTTAGAAATTAGAATAAAGAATATGATGGTAAATATGTTAAATGGTCTATATTATAATACTTAAATTTATAATTGTGTTTTATGTGAAGATAAATGTTTAATTTATTATAATATGTGTATTAAATTAATGAGAAATGAAAGAAAAATTGTTTTCATAATTCTTTCTTTTAATATCATCAAATCCTGTTATATTATATTATATTATATTATTATATGTCAATTTCATAATATATATATATACTATGAAACTTATACTACATTGATTTACTATTTATGCTATTTTATACTAATTTATACTAAAATTATACGTATTATAATCTTAAAAATTACAACTCTATTTCACTTGAAAGTGAATCTATAATTTATTTTAAAAGTTCAGTTAAATTTGTTATGAAGAAAGTAATTAAATTATTGATGTACTGATTTATTTCTTAAACCATTACAGTGATGTATATGGTGGTAGTAATAAGTCATTTATTATAATATGTGTATTAAGTTATTATATTATATTTAAATTTCCACAGGGGGATCAATAAGGTTTTATCTTATTTTAAATAGCATTTTGTATTCACATGTCATATATCTTAACACGTCATTGTAGTTGTGTATACAAGTTACAAATATATTTTAAAAACACTATTGATGTATTTATAGGTTTGTTGCTATACTATACAGTGGTAAAATATATACATTATTATGATCTATGTATTGTAATCTATAAAATGTCACTTGACTCTATTCTATGTGAAGGTAAATATGTAATTTATTATATATTATTATCCCTAATATAAGGAATCAAATTTCTAATTACTATGAAATTATAGTGAATGAAGTTTGTACATAGAAATAAAGAATTATTAAATAAATAATGTTCTTTTGTCCCCATATAACCCATCAGAGCCGGCCCGCGGCATAGGTGGTATAGCTGAATGCTGGGTCTCCATTTATCCAGAGGGGAGCCCCGATTGAGGGAAGACAAAAAAATCTAAATTTATAACTTTTACTATTTTTTATTAATATTATTTAAATACTATTATTTCAAAACATAACAAAAAGCCCACAACATCATCAGTACATAGTGTATTAAATAGGCTGTATTTTCTGGGTGGCCCGCAGCATCACCCCCCATCATTTTGAGCTATACAGTTTTTCTTGAGTGTGATCTGCATCGCTTAATGTCAAAACATGAAGCTCTGTAGTTTCTGTGTGAGTGTATGAACACAATGGTTGGTGGTGGAATGGGCTGCGATGCGAGAGGCACCGGCTGATCTCTTTCCTATGGCACCAGATTGGTCAGGACCGGCTCTGTAACCCATGCTGCCATTAGATGCTGAGTGTGTTCCATATGAAGCTGAATACAGTAGACTGTATGTAGTGAACTCTGAGTAGTTTAGTGATCACAGTCCATGTAGTTTCCAGGATCACACTGAATGCAGTGCAGTGCTGTAAGCTGACTGTGTCAATGTGTGTCTGTGCTGCTTGTTGCTGCTGTCAACCTTCAGATGAGCCGGTAGTGAAGCCCGTGGTGAGCGTGTACCCAGCAGCATCCAGAGCCCACCTGGAGGGGAAGAGCTCCCTGCTGTGTCTGGCCTCAGCCATGTTTCCTCCTCTGGTCCAGTTCTCCTGGAAAAGACGAAAGGACAACGGTCCTCTGGAGGAGCTGCCCCCTGCTGAGGGAGAGCAGCTGGAGCTCAGAGAGTCGGGACGCACCGCCGGCATCTTGCTGATCCGTCAGCCAGAGAACACGTATAAATACCGCTGCTACGTCCACCACGAGGGGGGCACAGTGGAGGCCCCAGCAGAACAAGGTAATGAAGGCTCGCTGACTGTGTTCAGCAGTGATTCAGCTTCATGTGGAGACGCTGTCAAAGAGAGCAGAGGAGCAGAGGACTGACATTTCTCACTGCAACTCCAAACATGTCACTCCTTTTGTGTTTCAGAGGTTCCAGCTCCAGCAGCCTCCTGTCCTCCAGAGAGAGAGCCAGCACACCTGCCAGCTCTGCAGCAAGCTGACTGTAAGATCACCTGCTGCCTCTCCTTCAACCACCATGTTTCCTTCAGCACTTCACCTTTTATTTTCAATGCTATCATTTAAAGTGTCTGTGTGTCTGTCTGTGTGTGTCAGTGTCCTTCCAGTCTCAGTGCAAGGTGAAGCTGCTCTGTGTGCTGTACACAGTGCTGATAGTGAAGAGTCTGGTGTACTGCTGTGGACTCTCTCTGCTGATGATCCTCAGAAACAAGGGACCGTCCACCAACTGCACACATGCTGACTGACTGGCCTTTTCTCACCATCAAACCTCATCAATTCATCTCATTCATCACTTTGATCACTATTCACAAATATCAATGATGACGTTGAGGCGACCCCTGCTGTCGTCTATATAGTAGGGTTCCTGTTAACCTGCCATTAGGGCCTTCTGGGAACACCTGGGCCCAGTGTTCCCAGCCTATAAAGCCTAGGCTCATGACTCATTCTCTCTCTCTCTTTCCCCGCAGACACCATCGCTGGGCATGTGGCGGCCTTAGGTTCTCCTCGGTTAATCTTTTGCTTGTTTTATACATTTTACAACATGCACACACCATTTATATTCTCAATGCACACCTTACACTACTGATACTACTGATATTCACACTCCATACCTTTTGATCCTTTTGTTCTGCATAATTTACTCTACTTTTGTTAAATAGATTAATTGATTTAATCGTCACCACGGTGTGTCTTCCTATTTGTCATGGCCTTGAGAGCCAGGTTGTGACAAGTTGGGGGCTCGTCCGGGATTTGAACCCGGGACCTCTCGCACGTTTTAAAATATTTGTATGCAGGTTAGATACTGTCATCCTAAAAATATAAATACACACACACACACACACACACACACAAACACACACACATATATATTTGCAGTTACTCGGTGTAAATTCTGTGTAGTGTTATTTTGATGCTGTTTATTAATTGTGACTTGTATAATAATAGAACATTAAGATGAATCATTAGCTGTCTGGTAGATATTTGATTGTTTACAGTGTTTTTCTGTTCTTGTGTTTCTTTTTAATACATTATACAGAGTCAGATTTGTCAAATTCATTCAGTGTAACATTCTCAATAAAGTTTCTGTGTATTATAAACATACTTGTGTTTATTTCTAAATCCTTTGACCCTTAACTTGTGATCTCACTGGTGGTGACTTTGTGGAGCATTTGGAGTCGTTTTTGCATTCGAGTATGGACGGATATATTTAGTAAAACGAAGGTCATGTGGACAGATTGTTTTAAATTTAATTTTTAAAAACTGCGGTTACTTCGTATCTGTGTGGACGTGTAAAACGGAGCGTTTGAGAAACGATGGCATCCTCTCCTCATTTGGCGCCCATTGCTGCTTTGTGTAATGAGCGGCGGACTACGGGCTTATTTTAAAGTTTTGTTAGCACTGCTCGGACTAATTACTACTTTACATCTGAAACATGTTCCAGTCACAAGAGGCCAAAGCAGGAACACATTAAACATGTGGAGGCTGAATGGGGATTGAAGGAGAGGTTTGGAGCACTCAGAAGGGAGATGGACATAAACCTGAATGACCTCCCTTACTGTTTATTGTTTATTTATTTTGCACAAATGAAGACAACACAAACATAACAAATAAATAAATAAGTCTTCAGAAAACCCACTGGGTTTATCTGAAGACTTCACCTAGAGACAAGGTTAATATACAGACATAATATGACTACATAATAGTGATGACAAACAATTAGAACATGATATATATATAATAACAACAATAACAATAAATATATAAAAAAAAAGACAAGAAATGTGCGTGATGTGTGTAAGTGTATGGTTTGTGTTTGTGAGGGAGATATTGGTTTAAACATCCACATTGACTTCTGGACAATAGAAATCAAACATCACACTATGAGTGTGGTGATACATGGACAACATGAAGAAAAGCAATTACAAAACAGTAATTAAATGACCCTTTAAGCATCTTTTGAAACATTTAATAGATGAACAGTTTTATGATAGATGTAAAAAGCTACTTCATAATTTGGTTCCTCTAAATCTTATCAAAAACTGACCTCTACTAGTGAGGAGTTTAGGAGGATGAAGATCTAGAGACTGACGGGTTGAGTAAGAATGGACCTGAGAATTTGCTCTGAAACAACTGCTCAGGAATATTCCCACCAGAAAGTATCTTATAAATAAAAACACTTATGTGAGAAATATTGATGTGATAAATAATAAGAATGTGGAGTTTGTGAAATAGAGGAGCAGAGGAGATGTGTGACTCTGATCGAGTTGCAATCCTCACAAAACGTTTTTGGAGGAATAAATTAGACTGTGATAAAGAGTAAGGAGACAGTTTGTGGTGACAAGAGGACTAACCCTTCTTATTATACCAATAGATTTATTTATCTTTCTACTAACCCAGTCAATCTGTTCTCTCCAACTCAAGCTCTCATCAACAATCAATCACAGGAAGTTGGTAGTTGACACTTGAGACATCTCAACAGACTCAATGTTAGATAAATCCTTAGAGTATGCCTCCTTTCCTCATTTATCATGTAAAGAGACAGTTGGTGACAGCAGAGTGATGACAGGAATCCCCCCCCACCAACAATGACTGTTATCACACTGACTGTAATGAAGCTGAAGGAAAGGGAGAGAGAAGGGTGCTAACTAAATCCCTTGACCCTTAACTTGTGATCTCACTGGTGGTGACTTTGTGGAGCATTTGGAGTCGTTTTTGCGTTCCAGTGTGGACGGAGATATTTAGTTAAACGAAGGTCATGTGGACAGATTGTTTTAAACGGAGAGGATCAGTTCTTAGAAACATCTGTATAGGTGTAGACAGGGCCCAAAGCTGAGACAGAGAGTACTGAGCGCTGAAATCAAGCTGTAGTTCCTGGAATGATTGTTTAACCAGAGTGGATGGTTGTAACTGTCGTTGTGTTATTAATGTGAGAAAGGCTGCAGAGCGGAAACCCACACAGCCTGTCTGCTGCAGGAAAGGAAGTGTTGATTCTCTGTCAACAGTTTTTTTATGAATCCTAATAACCACTGAGAACAGATTCATATCTGCTGCTGTACACACTCATCAACTCCTCTTCCTCTCTGCAGCTCTTTGTCTTTCCTCTTGTTGTCTGGAAGCCTTTTTTCCACCGGGCCCTCCATCAACGGTTAACGTCTGCTTGGTCCCTTAAACCATCTGGTTGGAGGACCGTGGTCGTGCAAATAGATTATTGTTCAGGTTCAGCAGCTCTAAATGCTTTTTGATCAAATAGTCGTAGAAGTGAGGAGCTCCAGGAGCTGAACTCAGGAACTAAATCAGGAGCTTTAGATTGTTCCTGAGAGCATTTTCACAGCACAAAGAACTGTGAATATAAACCATTTAAAATCAGAAGCTATGTTGTCATGTCATTATTTGCAGTGAATTATTATTGATGCATATTAACAACATGCTCAATATTGAGTCAGTTGTTCTGTTTGTTACAGTGCAGCAAGTTTCTTTCATTTTTAATAAAATCCACATCAAATATGTTCAATGAAATGATTTACAGTTTGTCTCAACTAGAAAATAAAACTAGTCCCAAGTTAAATTTAACATTCAGCCTTCATCCCGACTGATGGAGCCGATGTATCATCATTTTATAGCAGTTGTAGCTTCAAAGCAGCTCTGCTGTTTGTTCATGTGTGTTAACAACAGTGTCATCAGCGTACATGCATATATATCGATGCACAAGCATGTGTTTTTGTTACTGAACTCATTTTTTAAATAAATTGTACAATAGTTGTACACTTGAATGTCTGCTTGCAATAATTTTTCCTAGACTTCTGCTTTCAGATTTAGTTATTAATTAAGTTATTACTAAAACCAATAATAATCAAATGCAGAGGCAATTATGTAATATGATAAAGAGTAGATATATTTATATAGTCTTACAGTTACAACCGGCCCTTTGAGGGCAACCATAATGCTGATGTGAACCGGGATGAAATTGAGTTTGACAGCCCTGGTGTAGAGGTTTACATCCACACTGACACAGTTATAAAAGGGGGTCAGCACTGAACCTGGTGGGACACCCACACCTACTGACTCATATAGAAGAGCTGTGTGTATATATTTGCTCTTTGTTCAGCGTTGTTGTCATTGTCTAGCTGTATGCTTATATTCATGTCTTCCTTGTTCTTTAGTTTAGTTCATGTGTGAAGGGACAGTGCTAATTAATAAATACACATGGTATAAACATTGCCAGAATTAGTCAAAAGGCTATTTTTCATCTGTTGTTCCTGGCCAAGGTGTTACAGAAGGTATCCTAAAATACATCAGAACAAAAACATAAAACAGGACATGCAGTTTAAAAGTTGTAAAAGGACACACAGTTGTTAAAAGCAGTAGAAACAGTAGTGACATTTATACATATAAAACGACATTACAGACAAGCAGGACATCTAGATAGAAGCAGCAAAAAGAGAGTTTAGTGTTGACATGTATTAATCATCCATTGCTTTAATTGGGTACTGAAAGATCTATAGGTGTTTAGTTATCTGATGGGAATTGTAATTATATTCCACTCTCTTGGCGCTGTGTGAAAGTGCATTCAGAGCTACTAAAAACCAGAGTCACATCACTTGTAGGTGTCAACAAACACGGCCGACGACGAGGATTCTGTTTCTGGTTATTTGCTATGAAGCCAAACTGAAATCCACAAACACAAGTATGTTTATAACACACAGACACTTTATTGAGAATGTTACACTGAATGAATTTGACAAATCTGACTCTGTATAATGTATTAAAAAGAAACACAAGAACAGAAAAACACTGTAAACAATCAAATATCTACCAGACAGCTAATGAGTCATCTTAATGTTCTATTATTATACAAGTCACATTAAAATGGAAATACAGCATCAAAATAACACTACACAGAATTTATACTGAGGAACTGTAAATATATGTGTGTGTGTGTGTGTGTGTGTGTGTGTGTGTGTGTGTGTGTTTGTGTGTGTGTGTGTGTGTGTGTGTGTGTTTGTGTGTGTGTGTGTGTGTGTGTGTGTGTGTGTGTGTGTGTGTGTATGTTTTTATGTTTTTAGAATGACAGTATCTAACCTGCATAAAAAGATTTTAAAACGTGTGAGAGGTCCCGGGTTCAAATCCCGGACGAGCCCCAATTTATCACAACCTGGCTCTCAAGGCCATGACAAATAGGAAGACACACCGTGGTAATGATAAAATCATTTAATCTATTTAACAAAAGTAGAGTAAATTATGCAGAACAAAATGATCAAAAGGTATGGAGTGTGAATATCAGTAGTATCAGTAGTGTAAGGTGTGCATTGAGAATATAAATGGTGTGTGCATGTTGTAAAATGTATAAAACAAGTAAAAGATTAACCAAGGAGAACCTAAGGCCGCCACATGCCCAGCGATGTTGTCTGCGGGGAAAGAGAGAGAGAGAATGAGTCATGAGCCTAGGCTTTATAGGCTGGGAACACTGGGCCCAGGTGTTCCCAGAAGGCCCTAATGGCAGGTTAACAGGAACCCTACTATATAGGCGACAGCAGGGGTCGCCTCAACGTCATCATTGATATTTGTGAATAGTGATCAAAGTGATGAATGAGATGAATTGATGAGATTTGATGGTGAGAAAAGGCCAGTCAGTCAGCATGTGTGCAGTTGGTGGACGGTCCCTTGTTTCTGAGGATCATCAGCAGAGAGAGTCCACAGCAGTACACCAGACTCTTCACTATCAGCACTGTGTACAGCACACAGAGCAGCTTCACCTTGCACTGAGACTGGAAGGACACTGACACACACAGACAGACACACAGACACTTTAAATGATAGCATTGGAAATAAAAGGTGAAGTGCTGAAGGAAACATGGTGGTTGAAGGAGAGGCAGCAGGTGATCTTACAGTCAGCTGGAACCTCTGAAACACAAAAGGAGTGACATGTTTGGAGTTGCAGTGAGAAATGTCAGTCCTCTGCTCCTCTGCTCTCTTTGACAGCGTCTCCACATGAAGCTGAATCACTGCTGAACACAGTCAGCGAGCCTTCATTACCTTGTTCTGCTGGGGCCTCCACTGTGCCCCCCTCGTGGTGGACGTAGCAGCGGTATTTATACGTGCTGTTCTCTGGCTGACGGATCAGCAAGATGCCGGCGGTGCGTCCCGGCTCTCTGAGCTCCAGCTGCTCTCCCTCAGCAGGGGGCAGCTCCTCCAGAGGACCGTTGTCCTTTCGTCTTTTCCAGGAGAACTGGACCAGAGGAGGAAACATGGCTGAGGCCAGACACAGCAGGGAGCTCTTCCCCTCCAGGTGGGCTCTGGATGCTGCTGGGTACACGCTCACCACGGGCTTCACTACCGGCTCATCTGAAGGTTGACAGCAGCAACAAGCAGCACAGACACACATTGACACAGTCAGCTTACAGCACTGCACTGCATTCAGTGTGATCCTGGAAACTACATGGACTGTGATCACTAAACTACTCAGAGTTCACTACATACAGTCTACTGTATTCAGCTTCATATGGAACACACTCAGCATCTAATGGCAGCATGGGTTACAGAGCCGGTCCTGACCAATCTGGTGCCATAGGAAAGAGATCAGCCGGTGCCTCTCGCATCGCAGCCCATTCCACCACCAACCATTGTGTTCATACACTCACACAGAAACTACAGAGCTTCATGTTTTGACATTAAGCGATGCAGATCACACTCAAGAAAAACTGTGTAGCTCAAAATGATGGGGGGTGATGCTGCGGGCCACCCAGAAAATACAGCCTAATACACTATGTACTGATGATGTTGTGGGCTTTTTGTTATGTTTTGAAATAATAGTATTAAAATAATATTAGTAAAAAATAGTAAAAGTTATAAATTTAGATTTTTTTGTCTTCCCTCAATCGGGGCTCCCCTCTGGATAAAAGGAGACCCAGCATTCAGCTATACCACCTATGCCGCGGGCCGGCTCTGATGGGTTATATGGGGACAAAAGAACATTATTTATTTAATAACTCTTTATTTCTATGTACAAACTTTATTCACTATAATTTCACAATATTTTGAAATTTGATTTCCTATATTAGGGATAATATACATATAATTAATTACATATTTACCTTCACATAGAATAGAGTCAAGTGACATTTTATAGATTACAGTACATAGATCATAATACTGTATATATTTTACCACTGTATAGTATAGCAACAAACCTATAAATACATCAATAGTGTTTTAAATATATTTTAAACTTTTATACACAACTACAATGTCGTGTTAAGATATATGACATGTGAATACAAAATGCTATTTAAAATAAGATAAAAGCTTATTGATCCCCCTGGGGAAATTTAAATATAATATAATAACTTAATACACATATTATAATAAATTACTTATTACTACCACCATATACATCACTGTAATGGTTTAAGAAATAAATCAGTACATCAATAATTTAATTACTTTCTTCATAACAAATTTAACTGAACTTTTAAAATAAATTATAGATTCACTTTCAAGTGAAATAGAGTTGTAATTTTTAAGATTATAATACGTATAATTTTAGTATAAATTAGTATAAAATAGTATAAATAGTAAATACATGCAGTATAATTGTCATAGTATATATATATTATGAAATTGACATATAATATAATATAATATAATATAACAGGATTTGATGATATTAAAAGAAAGAATTATGAAAACAATTTTCCTTTCATTTCTCATTAACTTAATACACATATTATAATAAATTAAACATTTATCTTCACATAAAACACAATTATAAATTTAACTGTTATAATATAGACCATATAACATATTTACCATCATATTCTTTATTTCAATTTATAAAGACGCAAAAATACGATAACAGTTTTATTTTTTATACAAACTACAATGATATTTTAGTAAGTAGCATAATATAATATAAGATAATATAATATAATATAATATAATATAATATAATTTGATATAATATAATACATTGTATTTACCACCACTTACTTTTTACTACGAGGTATATTTTGCCATTTAAAAATGATTTATTAATTTATTCAACATATTTAAAGTTATTTGTTTTTCAAGATACATTTCCTGACACATATTAAATAGTGTGTAATATCATACACACATATACATATTTTCCTTCACATGAAATAGAGTCAAGTGTCATTTTAAAGATTACAATATATAAAACATGTAAAATATTTAAGACTGTATAGTTTACTCTAATTGCTAAACAAAACTATAAATGCATCAATATTTTTTTTTGTTTAACTTTTATACACAACTACAATGATGTGTTAAGATATGTGACATGTGAATAAAAACTGCTATTTAAAATAAGATAAAACCTTATTGATCCCCCTGGGGAAATTTAAATATAATATAATAACTTAATACACATATTATAATAAATTACTTAGTACTACCACCATATACATCACTGTAATGGTTTAAGAAATAAATCAGTACATCAATAATTTAATTACTTTCTTCATAACAAATTTAACTGAACTTTTAAAATAAATTATAGATTCACTTTCAAGTGAAATAGAGTTGTAATTTTTAAAATGATAATACTTATAATTTTAGTATAAATTAGTATAAATAGTAAATAAATTTAGTATAATTGTCATAGTATATATATATTATGAAATTGACATATAATATAATATAATATAATACAACAGGATTTGATGATATTAAAAGAAAGAATTATGAAAACAATTTTTCTTTCATTTCTCATTAACTTAATACACATATTATAATAAATTAAATATTTATCTTCACATAAACACAATTATAAATTTAAGTATTATAATATAGACCATGTAACATATTTATCATCATATTCTTTATTCTAATTTCTAAAGACACAAAAATACGTCAATAGATTTTAACATTTTTCATAACAACTTAAATTGTTACACAAAACTACAATGATATTTTAGTAAATAATATAATATAATATAATATAATATAATATAATATAATACATAGTATTTACCACCATTTACTTTTTACTACGAGGTATATTTTGCCATTTAAAAATGATTTATTAATTTTCTATTCAACATATTTAAAGTTATTCGCTTTTCAAGATACATTTCCTGACACATATTAAATAGTGTGTAATATCATACACACATATACATATTTTCCTTCACATGAAATAGAGTCAAGTGTCATTTTAAAGATTACAATACATAAAACATGTAAAATATTTAACACTGTATAGTTTACTCTAATTGCTAAACAAAACTATAAATGCATCAATATTTTTTTTTGTTTAACTTTTATACACAACTACAATGATGTGTTAAGATATGTGACATGTGAATAAAAACTGCTATTAAAAATAAGATAAAACCTTATTGATCCCCCTGGTGAATTTAATATAATATAATATAATATAATATAATATAATATAATATAATATAATATGATATAATATAATTTATTATAATATCATATAATATTATATTATAATATATAATATAATATTAGATAATAGGAGATGAGAGTATTATTTTGAATAAAGAGGAACAGGTTTTGTTCCTTTCACGTTTACTGAATACACATTTTATAATAAATTACATACCACCATATACATCACTGTAATTACTAAAGAAATAAATCAGTACATCAATAATTTAATTATTACTTTTTTCATAACAATGTTAACTTAACTTTTTAAATACATTTTGTATTTCCCCTCCAAGTATAATTAAGTGGTAATTTTAAAAATTTCAATATCTATTACATATATATTTATATGGCTTATTATCTAATATCTTATTTATCCCCATGGGGAAATAGACAAGTAATATAATATAATATAGTATAATATAACATAATATTAGTTAATTGTATTAACTCTAAAAGAGAAAAACAATTTTCCATTCCTTACCCAAATACACATATTATAATTAATTTAACATTTATCTTCAAATAAATTACAATTGTAAATTTAACTATTATAATATATATATAACATATAAAATATTTACCATCATATACTTTACTCTAATTACTAAAGAAGCACAAATACATCAATAGTTTTTAATGTTTTTCATAACAATTTTAGCTTTTATACACGACTACCGTCATACGTTAGATCAAATGTTAAACAGTATTATAATATAATATAATATAATATAATACATAGTATTTACCACCATTTACTTTGTACTACATGAGGTATATTTTGACATTTAAATATCATTTATTAATTTTCTATACAACATATTTAAAGTTATTCGCTTTTTATATTTCAACCTTTTTCTCTATAAATCAGTTTAATCTGCAGAAATAAAGAATAACTTGAGTTGTTCAGTGAGATTTAAACATCGTTTCAGCAATTATGAACCTTTTTAATGTAACAACAGCTGCATGGCTGCAAGAACTCTCTACTAATGATGAAAAAACTAACTCATTAAAACACATTTTCAACTTGTTCAATAAAACAACTGAAGGAAGATGAATGTTTGTTCTTACCTGTTACATAAAGTTTAGTTCCAGAGCCAAAGATGTACCACCATCCTCGTCCTCCCACAGTGAAACAGAGTAATACAAAAACCTGTCTGCTGTTGAGCGTGTCAGCTGAGGTGAACGAGTCCAAATGATGAAGCAGAATGATATTTCAGCTCCATGATGTGTTCCTCCAATGTTCATATTAACATGACTGTCTCTTCTTTTATTGTCTTTTTAGACACACTAGCAGAGTGTCTCCGTGGATCGTTGGTTCACACGTTCATGTTCCTCAGAGGATGAATCCTACTGACTTTGGTCAGGTTTTATCCAGCACCATCATCAGGTCACATTTTAAATTGTCCATTACTTTGATTTATGACGTCTGTGCATCAAATGACAGGACGCTTGGTGACACAGCCAGTGTGTGTTGAACTGTAGTCTTGTTTTCATTTGGAGCACAAAGAGTTGGTCTGGAAGGCTTTTATTGTGAAGGAGACACAGGAAGTGTTTGCATTAAGAGCAGATCAGCATTGTGAGGAGGAATGGACTTTATTCCTGCAGCAGGTCAAAGCAGAGGATTTGAATCTTCATCATAATGATGAAGCTTGTTGTTGTCTTCATCATTTTGATCATTTTGTTTTAATGTATGTTTTTAATCAGACGCTGCTTTTCAAAAAGGACTTGTTGATGTTTTGATCCCATTTTCTTTTTTTAACAATGTCTTTATTGTTTTTTTTGTTATGCAATATATTCACTACAGGATTTACTTTAACAAACATAACATCCCCCACACACCCACCCACCCGTTCTCTCTTTACTGTTCTCTTTCTCACAGGGCCAAAATCAATACACAGCTTCACAGTATCAATCATACAGTTAAACAGTTAAATGGCACCTTTAACAAAATGAAGATACACATAAACAGAAAGTAAATATGTAGAAAATAAATAATAAATAAAATAAAAAGATTTTAAAAACAAGAGTTCATTCCCTTCTGAGGGTCGACCACTATTGTGAATTTGTACGTATCCTATCTTAATTATTCCTCCTGTAGAAGCTCTCCAATATCACTACTTTTATGAAATCAGTAAATGATTTCCATATTTCCTCGTAAACACACAGTTTGTTTTTCAAGGTATATGTTATCCTCTCCATTGACATACAGTGTGTATATTTTTAATCCAAGCGCCCAATGTAGGTGCGTCGGATTTCTTCCAGTTAAAAGCAATCATTCGTTTTGCCTGCAATATAGCTAAATCAATACATTTACATTCTCTGGTTCTCAGATTGAGATCTGATGGGTACAGATGTAGCAATATCATTTGGAGGTCTAGTGGAATGTTTACAGACACAATGATCCTGATTTTATTGATCACCTCCCTCCAGAATTTCTTCATTTTGTCACACTCCCAAATGCAATGTATAAGTGTTCCTTGAGCCTCATTACATTTAAAGCAAGAGTCAGGTATATTACTGTTCTATCTATTCAGTTTGACAGGGGTTATATAAGTCTGCATCAACCAGTTGTATTGAAGTAGCTTCAAATTAGTGTTGGCTGTTTGTGTCTGAGCCTCCTTGAAGACTGTGTTCCAATTATTATCTGAGACGTCCTCCTTTAAATCCACCTCCATGCGTCAAGTTTGGATATTGAGGTCTCCTTGGAGCCAGATGCAAGCCAGATGTATATTAATGAACTTAAAACATTACTATTGCAGTTTTTGGTAATAATTTCTTCTAAGGATGAAAGTGCAGGAATTACTAATGACTGGTTCTGCATAGAGGAGATACAACTTCTCCATTGCACATATTTAAAGAAATGCTTCTTTGGGATGTTATGTACTAGAGAGAGTTCCTCAAAGGTCATTAGAACCTCTTCTTTATAAAGGTCAGGTATTTTACTTAGCCCTTTCTTTGCCCATAACTGGAATCCAGCATCCAGCTTGCCTGGTTTGAAGGAAACATTCCCCAAATGGGACTATATTGTGACAAGGAGTTAGCTGTATTCATATATGTCTTTACCTCGTACCAGACATTAATCATATTAAGCACTATGGGGCGGGTAGTTTGAGCTCTTAGATGTTTTGGAGTGGCTGAGTACAGATACAGATTTAATGGTATCTGAACGGCACACACCTCTATATCCACCCATGATGGAGTCTCTGCAATAGAGAAATAGAACATTATAGTTCTCAGCTGTGCAGCCAGATAATACCAATAAAGATGGGGCACTTCAACCCCCCTGTGTCAAATGGAAGATACAACAGAGACAAGCGAACTCTAGGACACTTCTTATTCCAAATACATTTTGTAATGAGAGACGTAATTCTCACAAACATTCCTTCTGGTGGTGCCAAAGGGATATGTTGAAATCCATTTGTGAATTTAGGTAATATGCTCATCTTTAATATGTTTATTCTCCCTGTCAGAGAAATAGGCAGAGGCTTCCATCTTTCTATAGATTTGAATGTTGAATCCATTATAAGGTCGTCATTTATTAAGGCTATATTTTCTTGAGGTACTATTTTGATGCCCAAATAAGTAAGACTGGTTGAAAACTTCAAAATAGATATATGTCGGTCAGGATCTTGTCTCTCATTTTCATTAAGCAACATAAGTGAGGACTGATCCCATTTATTAGTCTGATGTCTTTAAATGATTTCATCCTTGTGCCTCTGTGCCACTAGTTTGTCCTCACTGTGTGGAACAACAATAAACCTGCTGCAATATCTGATAGAAATATGAATGAATATCAAATCTAATGAATCCCTCAGTTCAGTGTGTGTGTGACTGTGGCTGAGATGGAGGTGAAATATGTGAACCTGGGCTGTGGTTTACTGCTCTCTTCCTGTCACA